>NW_027363929.1:297500-379400 GCF_046119375.1 Phyllobates terribilis
GTGATAGTGCAGGCCGCAATAGTAAGAGTTCAGAGTCCGCTTCAAACAGTTCAGGGTCTTTATTGTAGATATTATTAATGACCCAACAGTACCGGTTAGGAATGGGCCTGGGTGTCTGAGAGCATTCGGGCGAGCCCCACTGGTCAGGGTGAGTGTGTAGGCCTACCGTTCTCTCTATGCTCTTTCTGACTATCCCCCTTTTTGTGGTGTAATAGCCCACGTCCCTGAGCTGGCCGTGTACTTCTCTCCTGTATGGCTTGCGACTCAGGCCTTGGGTACCTGTTGCTTGCTCCTCGATGTACTGGTCCCTCTGTGTGGCGGAGCCTCCAGGCTTCTTAGGCCAAGGGACCTGAAATCCCTCGCAGGTTGGTTCTCTGCTGCTGGGCTTGTAACCCTGACAGCCTCGGACCCCAATGTCCGGTAGATTGGTTCTCTGCCAGGACCGGCTCTCGTCGCCTCTGTCCCTGGCTTGCAGTTTCTCCTCTGCCTCACGGACTCCTCAGCTACAGCTGAACTGTCCCTCCTTCTCTGGGACTAGTCTCACTCCTGAGCTAGGTCTTCCAGTTCTCTCTAACCCTGCCCCCAGTTCCAGCTTTTATAGGGGCAGCCAGCTCCCCCTGCTGGCCTGGAACAGGAGGTGCTGTATTGTAATTGTTCCTAACCAGGGGACCTCCCTCCTGCTTTCAGAAACAGATTATTGTTTGTGGCATCCAGGCCTGGGGTGACACACACACACTGCTCTATATTTAGTATGATGCCCCCACTCCTCCATATATATAGCATGATGGTCCCACTGCTCCATATACAGGTGCATCTCACTAAATTAGAATAGCATCAAAAAGTTAATTTATTTCAGTTCTTCAATACAAAAAGCTGTCTTTCAGCTCATCTGCATTGTTGGGTCTGGTGTCTCTCATCTTTCTCTTGACAATACCCCATAGATTCTCTATAATAGATTCTCTATGGCAGGGGTCTCAAACACGCGGCCCGCGGGCCGCATGCGGCCCCTGAGGCTGCTTTATGCGGCCCGCAGGCACAGACCCCTTGATGATCCTGACCAGGTCCAGGAGGAGCCGCTGACAGCAGCGCTGAATTGCCACACAGAGACTGTTTCCCAGCACAGCATTTCCAATGACAGCCGCTGACCAATCAGAGGCCAGCAGCTGATATCTGCGTGTCGGCGCAGTGAGTATGACGTCATTGCCGTACGCTGATGTCAGCTGCTGGCCTCTGATTGGCCGGCGGCTGGCATTGGAAATGCTGTGCTGGGAGACAGTCTGTGTGCGGCAATGCAGCGCTGCTGTCGGCGGCTCCTCCTGGACCAGGTCGGGATCGTCAAGGGGTCTGACTCTGTGGTGCCTGCGGCCACATCTGCAAGAAGGACGCCGAGGGAACGGAGGACAGGTGAGAATCATCTTTTTTTTTTTTATGTGTGTGAAGAACAGCACAGGGGGCACATAGCCACAAGAGGGGACCTGGATGGGGCACATAGCCAAAAGATGGGGACCTGGATGGGGCACATAGCCACAAGATGGGGACCTGGATGGGGCACATAGCCTCAAGATGTGGACCTGGATGGGGCACAGAGCCACTAGATGGGGACCTGGATGTGGCACATAGCCACAAGATGGGGACCTGGATGGGGCACATAGCCAAAAGATGGGGACCTGGATGGGGCACATAGCCACAAGATGGAGACCTGGATGGGGAACATAGCCACAGGATGGGGACCTGGATGGGGCACATAGCCACAAGATGGAGACCTGGATGGGACACAGAGCCACTAGATGGGGACCTGGATGTGGCACATAGCCACAAGATGGGGACCTGGATGGGGCACATAGCCACAAGATGGGGACCTGGATGGGGCACAGAGCCACTAGATGGGGACCTGGATGTGGCACATAGCCACAAGATGGGGACCTGGATGGGGCACAGAGCCACTAGATGGGGACCTGGATGTGGCACATAGCCACAAGATGGAGACCTGGATGGGGAACATAGCCACAGGATGGGGACCTGGATGGGGCACATAGCCACAAGATGGAGACCTGGATGGGACACAGAGCCACAAGATGGGGACCTGGATGGGGCACATAGCCACTAGATGGGGACCTGGATGTGGCACATAGCCACAAGAAGGGGACCTGGATGGGGCACATAGCCAAAAGATGGGGACCTGGATGGGGCACATAGCCACAAGATGGGGACCTGGATGGGGAACATAGCCACAGGATGGGGACCTGGATGGGGCACATAGCCACAAGATGGAGACCTGGATGGGACACAGAGCCACTAGATGGGGACCTGGATCGGGAACATTGCCACAGGATGGGGATCTGGATGGGGCACATAGCCACAGGATGGGAACCTGGATGGGGCACATAGCCACAGGATGGGGACCTGGTTGGGGCACATTAGTACAAGATGGGGACATTACTACAAGATGTTTGCCATTATTACTATATGATGCTAATTGTAAGACAATTTTACTGTATGTGGCCAATTGGGGGAAACAAAATTGTAAAAATCAAAAAAATAAAAATAAAGCATGAAAAAATATTGGGCGCTAAAAATGCTGTTTTATATGTAAACTAAAGTAAACACAAAAAAGTACACGTTTATTATCGCCACATCCATAAGGACCCAAGCTATAAAAAAATAAACAGGGCAAAAATGTTCAAAAGGTGTATACAAAAAAAAATGGTATCACTAAAAATGTCACATTGAACAAAAAATGCGGCCCCCCAAATTCAAATTTTTTCCATTTGCGGCCCATATACCCAGCCGAGTTTGAGACCCCTGCTCTATGGGGTTAAGGTCAGGCGAGTTTGCTGCCAATCAAGCACAGTGATACTGTTGTGTGTAAACCAGGTATTGGTACTTTTGGCCGTGTGGACAGGGGCCAAGTCCTGCTGGAGAATGACATTTCCATCTCCAAAAAGCTTGTGGGCAGAGGGAAGCATGAAGTGCTGTAAAATGTCCTGGTAGACGGCTGTGCTGACTTTGGTCTTGATAAAACACAGTGGACCTACACCAGCAGATGACATGGCCCCCCAAACCATCACTGATTGTGGAGCCTTCACACTAGACCTCAAGCAGCTTGGATTGTGGACTCTCCACTCTTCCTCCAGACTCTGGGACCTTGATTTCCAAATGAAAATTGGAACTCTAGGACCTTGTGGAGTGTGTCAATGACTGCCTTCTGGACATCTGTCAAGTCAGCAGTCTTCCTCATGATTGTGGAGCATACTGAAACAGTATTGAAGAACTGGAATAAATTAACTTTTTGAACATATTCTAATTTAGTGAGATGCACCTGTATATACTATGATGGTCCCACTGCCCCACATACATATAGTATAATGGCCCCACTACTCCATATGTAGTATGATGGACCCACTACTCCAGATATATAGTAGGATGGCTCCACTGCCCGATCATTTAAAAAAATAACGTTTATTCTCACTTAATCCTGATTCCCTACATCACGGCCTCTGTCTCCTCTTCCATGGCGGGACTGCAGAGCAGAGCGATGCAATGATGTCACCGAGCCACCTGCGTGAGTATGCTGACATCTCGTTAACCGCAGGCCTATGGCGATCTGTGGCATATGAAAGAGATAGTGATAGGGCAGGGAGCTTGTGTCTCACTGCTTTATCATGCGACGCCTCTGCATAAGAGACATTAGGGCTACATTAGCTACGTCACAGAAGACACTGGAGCTGGAGTATATAGAATAGGAGACACTGGGGCTGGCGTATATTCATCACAGGATACATTGGGGCTAGAGCATATACATCACAGAAGAAGCTGGAGTATATAGAATAGGAGACACTGGGGCTGGAGTATATAGAATAGGAGACACTGGGGCTGGCGTATATTCATCACAGGATACATTAGGGCTAGAGCATATACATCACAGAAGAAGCTGGAGTATATAGAATAGGAGACACTGGGGCTGGAGTATATAGAATAGGAGACACTGGGGCTGGCGTATATTCATCACAGGATACATTGGGGCTAGAGCATATACATCACAGAAGAAGCTGGAGTATATAGAATAGGAGACACTGGGGCTGGAGTATATAGAATAGGAGACACTGGGGCTGGAGTACATAGAATAGGAGACACTGGGGCTGGAGTACATAGAATAGGAGACACTGGGGCTGGAGTACATAGAATAGGAGACACTGGGGCTGGCGCATATACAGTTCTGCTCAAAAGTTTACATACCCCGGCAGAATTTTTGCTTTCTTGGCCTTGTTTCAGAGAAAATGAATGATAACAAAAACACTTTTTCTCCACTCATGGTTATTGGTTGGGTGAAGCCATTTACTGTCACATTTCTGTGTTTTCTCTTTTTAAATCTTAATGACAACTAGTGATGAGCGAGCATGCTCGCTACTGCTCGGTGCTCGCCCGAGTATCTCACTGCTCGAGATGCTCTGCGCTCACCGAGTATTTCCGGGTTGGTCGGGCGGGAAGTCGGGTCCCCTCCCTGCATGTTTGGCGCTCTTTACAGAGCCAATGAACATGCAGGGATTGCCTGCCATGCACTGTAATGCCATAGCCATGTTGGTTGTGGGCATTACAGTGATTGGCTGGCCGCACAGCGTCATCAGGTGTATATCAGACCTGGCGCCGCCATGCTCATCACAGTCACTCCGGATCAGACAGTGTAGGGAGAGCTGATGCTGCGTTAGGAAGAGATTTGATTGTGTATTAGGTAGTGTAGGGAGAAAAACCGCATATTACACATATCCATCTCAACAAACAGTCCTTTTGAGGACTAATCCATCTGCAGAGATATCAGGCAGGCAGTGTATATAGGCAGGCAGGCAGGGTATATAGCAGACTGCAGTGCATATAGCACAAGAGGTTCCATTCCAATTCTGCCTTCTGCTGCTGTTAGATATTTCTATACAAAGGCCCAGGTCTCAGGGGCGAGGAATACTTTTCTTTGGATCTTAATCCTCATTATTTGCTTATAAAGCAATCCAGAGAACACCGTTTTTCTGCGCCATTTGCTTGTTGGCACTGCAGAATATAGCCAGGTCCTTTCCATATTAGAGCGCTAGAAATCCAGCTATTTAAAACTGTGTTTTCTCCGTCACACGGATCACATATACGTTGTCAGAAAATACTGCCATTTCTGGCCTCCATTTTTTCAGTGTGTCAGTGAAGCAATTCACAGCAGTTTGCTGTTCACACTACTTACTTACAGGCCAGGTTTTTAAAACTCTGTTTTCTCCATCACCCCGATCACATATAACTTCGCTTCTAACTCAGTCATTTGTACTGAGCGTGGAAGATACTATCCTCCATTTAAAATGGGCAAGGCACGTGGCAAGGGACGGGGAACTGGACGTGATGGTAATGGTGCATGCAGAGGCCGAGGACAAGGCCGTGGGCAAGCCGAAATTGTGCCACAACAAACACCCACATCTTCTCGCCTGACCTTCCTGTCCCAATTTCTAGGGGACTGCAGCACACCACTATTGAACCCAGATCAGTGTCAAAAGGTTGTTGGTTGGATAACGGATAATGCTTCCAGTCACTTAGCCACCACCAGCACCACCCTGTCTTCCACACGGTCAAGTCTCAGTAGCCGTGAGTCTGGACCGCATATTCCTCACCCTGATCCTCCTTCCTCCCACCATGCCGAGTACCCAGAGACAACTTATCCCACACTTGGACAATCTGAAGAGCTGTTCACTTTTCCATTTATGGATTCGGGCCTCTCGCCCGGTCCACTTGAAGCGGGGCAAGAGGAGATCACGTGTAGCGATGCCCAAATATTTGAGCAGCCACGGTCACACGAAGGCGCCGGTGGGAAACTGTGACAAGAGGTGGACGATGTGAGACACAATTGGCAGAAAGTCAGGAATAGTACCAGGGTGCAGAAGTGGGAGACGAGGTGGTGGATGATATAGTAACTGACCCAACCTGGCAGGAGGACATGCAGAGCAAGGACAGCAGCACACAGGGGGAGGGAGGCAGAGCACCCCAACAGGCAGGAAGAAGCAGTGTGGTGGCCGCAGACAGAAGGCAGGCTACCGTTTCCCGTAACACCAACACGAAGGAAGTTGCCACTACAACTGTTAGGTCTTCCCGAGTCTGGTTGTTTTTTAAAGACTCTGCCGATAGCTCCAAAAAGGCCATTTGCATCACGAGCCAGACCAGCATCAGCAGGGGTGTCAAAACGACCAGCCTGACCACCACCAGCATGATCAGGCACATGGCAGCAAAGCACTCGACTTTGTGGGCCGAACACCAGGGTCCAGGAACAGTGTCTACAGGTGGCACCATTGCTTCTTCTGCTGTTGTGCATGCAAGCCAATCCCCTGTCCATAGTGCATGCAAAGATACCTCCTGCCCTGCACCTGTCATTGCACACTCTCAAGTAGCAGCATCAGGAAGCACGTCCATGTCCTTGTCCCAGCGCAGCGTTCAGTTGTTCATACTCCAGTCCTTGGAATGCAAGCGCAAATATGCAGCCAACGTCCCACAGGCCACACTACTAAATTCTCACAATTCACGACTGCTTGGCTCGAAATGTTGCCTTTTAGGCTTGTGGAGACAGAAGCATTCCGCAACCTGATGGTGGCGGCCGTCCCTCGGTACTCTGTCCCCAGCCGCCACTATTTCTCCCAGTGTGCCGTCCCCACATTACACAAGCACGTGTCCCAAAACATTAGCCGTGACCTCAACAACGCAGTTACCGGTAAAGTCCACCTAACCACGGACACGTGGACAAGTGCTTGTGGGCAGGGACGGTACATCTCGCTGATAGCACACTGGGTTAAAATAGTGGAAACCGGGACCCAGTCGGACCTTGGGACGGAACACGTCCTCCCGACGCCAAGGATTGCAGGCCCTAGGTCAATCAGGGTTGCCCCCACGGTCTACAGCTCCTGCACCTCATGCTCCTCAGCCTCCTCCTCCTCCTCAGCCTCCATCTCCGCATCAGTCACAAGCTGGAAGCACTGCAGCACTGCCTCGGCCAAGAGGCAACAGGCTGTGCTGAAGCTAATATGCTTAGGTGAAAAAACACACAATGCTGAAGAGTTATGGACAGCTCTGAAAGAGCAGGCAGATCTGTGGCTCAAACCGCTGAACCTACAGCCAGGCATGGTCGTGTGTGACAATGGCCGGAACCTGGTGGCGGCTCTGAGGCGAGGCGGAGCACGATAAGATGGAGCAATTAACCATACAGGGTGATTACACACAGCCAAGCCTCATCTCATCCCAACGTGGATTGGGTGACAATGAGGAAGAGGAGGAGGAGGAAGGACAGGAACTAGTTTCATGCACTATAGACGGTGCTATCTGCACAGCTGTCATACCGTCTGTTCAGCGTGGATGGCCAGAGGACAGAGAGGAGGAGGAGGAGAGCATGGTCAGTCATCCTCTTGGTGAGGACACGGAAGTCTTGCCTGTTAGTAGTCTGGCACGCATGGCTGAGTTTATGTTATGCTGCCTTTCCCATGACCCTCGCATTCTCAAAATTTTAGGTCATTACTGGTTGGTGACACTTTTAGACCCACTCTACAAGGAGAACTTTATATCTCTTATTCCTGAGGCGGACAGGTGTACAAAAATGAGGCAGTACCAGAAGGCCCTTGTTGCGGAACTATTAAAAAAATTCCCATCTGAAAACGCTGGAGGCAGAGGGCACACTTCGTTCGACAACCAAGGCCCCCACTCTGTCACTTCTTCTCTCTGACTGAACACTGTTCTAAGATGGTGCCCTCTAGAACATGAGCCCAGGTGACCAGCAAACAATGGGCTCCTATCTACGCTCAGGAACCAACCCCTATCTGCTCCTACATCACTGGGTATTCCTACCCCCTCCCCACTCCAGCCAGGGACATGGTCTGTCGTGCCTGCATTTCTGTCTAATGGGAGCACCGTTGAGCTGTCCCTCGGAAATGGGGTGAGTGTGCTGTATGCAGCTAACTGAACCCTGGTCCATACTCCATCCTTACCCGGGAGTGGAATATCACACCTCTGGCAGAGGTGCAATACCCCTGTAGCGGCCGAGCCCTCGGGGCGCTACATTTTTATGATGCCCGAAAAAAAAAATTTTTATACAGTATGTTCATGTATACCCCCCAGGAGTAAATGTTTGTCAGCCCATACACTTAGTGCATGGCATTACAAGTATAGGAGGCCCGCTCCTTTCTAATGGTAAAAAAAATTAATGATGCGCTCCTCCACGTCTCTTCCAAGGGCCATTGAAGTGCCTCCAAATTTTTGGCAGCCCTTGCAGTCACTGCATAGTCCAACACTATGGGAGACTCTCTCCTTTCTAATGGGAATTTGTCATTACTGTGGCCTGGTCTATGTGTCTTTAAATTCTTAGTGGGTTTTTCCTAAACTTGGTCAGCCGTTGGACTCACTGCATACCCTATAACTGTATAGCAGACCCTCTCCTTTCTAATGGGAACATGTCATATCTTGTTACTGTGGCCCTGCTCTGTGTGTCTTTAAATTCTTAGTGGGGATTTTCCTAAAATCTGTCAGCCGTTGGACTCACTGCATACCCTATAACAGTATAGCCGACCCTAGAATTTCTAATGGGAATTTGTCGTTACTGTGACCCTGCTCTATGTGTCTTTAAATTCTTAGTCGTTTTTTTCCTAAAATTGGTCAGCCGTTGGACTCACTGCATACCCTATAACTGTATAGCAGATCCTGTCCTTTCTAATGGGAGCATGTCGTACCTTGTTACTGTGGCCCTGCTCTGTGTGTCTTTAAATTCTTATTGAGGTTTTTCATTAAAATTTGTCAGCCGTTGGATTCACTGCATACCCTATAACTGTATAGCAGACCCTCTACTTTCTAATGGGAACATGTCGTACCTTGTTACTGTGGCCCTGCTCTGTGTGTCCTTAAATTCTTAGTGGGGTTTTTCCTAAAATTTGTCAGCCGTTGGATTCACTGCATACCCTATAACTGTATAGCAGACCCTCTCCTTTCTAACGGGAACATGTCGTACCTTGTTACTGTGGCCATGCTCTTTGTGTCTTTAAATTGTTAGTGTTTTTTTTCAAAAATTTTGGCCACCCTTGCAGTCACAGCATGGGCATTACCACTATAGAAGACCCGCTCCTTTATAATGGGAACATTTTTTTTACTGAGACCCTCCTCTATGTCTCTTCAAAGGGGTATTAGGTTGCGTCCAAATTTTTGACAACCCTTGCAGTCACTGGATGCGCAATAACAGTATAGGAAACCCACTTGTTAATAATGGGAACAACAAAGCATAGCCCTCTGATGGCTCTCTAACAATAGCTAGGGCCGACTGCTGGCCTTTTAAGAATAGTAAGGGCCGTCTGATGTCCCTATAAAAATAGGCTTTATGACTTTCAGAGTCCCTCCATCATAAATAAAACAGGATGTGTCTGATGACACCACATTGCCAGATGAGGTTGTAAAATGTTAAAGTGACATTTCCCGGTGAATGCATTTTTCATAAAAAATAACATAAAAAAACATAACAATAGGATCTTTCTTTAGTATAAAAAACAGCATCACCAATTTAACCTCAATGTAATCACATTGTTCAGCTTATGTACCTCCTCCTCCATCTCCGAAATGACCACATCAGTCACAAGCTGACAGCACTGCAGCACTGCCTTGGCCAAACAGCAACAGGCTGTGCTGAAGATAACATGCTTAATGCTTAATTGACAAACCGCCCAGCGCTGCATAGTTGTTGAAAGCTGTAACACAGCAGCTTGATCTGTGGCTCTCACCGCTGAACATACAGCCAGGCATGGTCATGTGTTACAATGGGCGGAACCTGGTGACAGAGAAATGACAACCGGGGTAGATAAGGTTTCCCTCTATGCCAGTCCTTTCACAGAGCTAAAGAATATGGCTGTGGTGAAATACAACTCCCACTAAGAAGCTGTTTCAGATTGAAAAACATTGTGCCCAACAGAGGATTTGTTTCTGAGAGCTAACCTTTCTCACCCGCTCAAGAGCCCCATAGCAGCTGCAAAGTTAGCGCTATCATGAACTCTCCTGAGGTAGAAGCCAAGGCACACCAGAGAATTCTCTGGTGGGACTGTCCAACCCTGCTGAGAAGCAGTCCTGGCTAAGAAAAGTGTGTGGGAAGATTCCAGGACACTCAATTTTTACTGAGGAGGAAACACATGCAAACATGGGGAGAACATACAAATTTCTTGCAGATGTTGTCCTTGCTGGGATTTGAACCCAGGATCCCAGTGCTGCAAGACTTCAGTGCTAACCACTGATCCAATGTGCTGCCGTTCACCCTCTAATATCTAACAAGCTGGAGAAACTTGAACCTACTGCCACTCTATCATCAGCTCCTTTGTGAGAAAATTTATTTGGGCAGCCACTCAGTCTACCAAATAAAATTCCAGAGAAGGAAATTGAGGATGGCTTCGCTACTGGTACTGGGGGCAGTGCTAATACCATGGTGTTGTACCATAGTTTGCTGGAAATATTCCAGGCTGGTAGGAGGCAAGAAAATTCCCACAGAAAAGTACCAGCAGTAATGTTCAGACCACATTTCAAGTGCAAGCAGCTTTAGAGGACTTCCTGGGAGAAATGACACGCAGGGTAGATACGGTTTCCCTCTATGCCAGTCCTTTCACTGAGCTAAATACAACTCTTATCAAAAAAAGTTGTGGACTGGCTCCGTACCGTCCCTGGCCACATTCACCTGTCCACGTGTTTGTGGTTAGGCAGTCCTTCTTAGTAAGTGCACTGGGTAGGGCATGGGTACTGTTGTGGGACCCGTGCTTGTGGAAGGCGAAGGCGATACCGGGAAAATTACTGGCGGCTGGGGACCGAGTATGGACACCCGGCCGCCGCCTGCATGAGGTTGTGAAAAGCTTCCACCTCCACAAGCTTAAAAGGCCATATTTCAAGTGCAAAGAGCTGCCCAGAAATCTGTCAGTTTAGTGTTGCGGTCTGTGGGTGGGTGGGTGGCTGGCTGCATACTTGCAATTGCATTCCAAGTAAAAGAAAACTAAGCAGATGATGGCCTCTATCATCATCATGGCCTCACCTCGGCACTATGAACTCTCCTGAAGGAGAAGCCAGGGCCCGCCGGAGGAGTCTCCGGTTCTCTGGTGGGCCCGTCCAACCCTGCCGAAAAGCAGCCCTGGCTAAGAAAAGTGTGGGGGAAGGTTCCCGGACACTCTATGGCTGCTTTTTTAATGCGGATCGGCCATGCTTATGCATGTTATTTCTCAAAACGCATTACGGATCAGGCCATTTTCCAACTCTGTATTCAAGAAATTAAATGCGCAAAGAAAGATGTGTGTGTGTCAAAGCACCATTGACAAGTGCAAGTTGATGTTGGATGGGCTGCCATTGCTTCTGCAACAAGCTCATTTACAGGATTTTCTGGGAGAAATGACACGCAGGGTAGATACGGTTTCCCTCTATGCCAGTCCTTTCACCGAGCTAAATACAACTCTTAGCAAAAAAAGTTGTGGACTGGCTCCGTACCGTCCCTGGCCACATTCACCTGTCCACGTGTTTGTGGTTAGGCGGTCCTTCCCAGTAAGTGCACTGGGGCGGGCACGGGTAATGTTATGGGACCCGTGATTGTGGAAGGCGGAGGCGATACCGGGAAATATAGTGGCGGCTGGGGACCGAGTATGGACACCCGGCCGCCGCCGGCATGAGGTTATGAAAAGCTTCCGCCTCCACGAGCCTAAAAGGCCACATTTCAAGTGCAAGCAGCTGTCAAAAATTTGGCAGTATAGTATTGCAGCCTGTGGGTGGGTGGCTGCCGGCATTCTTGTGCTTGCATTCCAAGGAATGGGGTAGGGACAACTGAACACTGCAGTGGGACAAGGACGTGGACGGTGATTGTTTCAAGTCTGCAACGACAGGTGCATGGCGGGAGGCATCTTCGCATGTGCCAAGGATCACTTATGATGGGCACACATTTAGGCAGTGACCTGGGAGTCAGAGATGTTTCCAGAGGTCTTCCCCTTGCTGCTCCCATGTCTTTTCAGCACTGTATGCATGTGTCTGATGATGTGTCACACACCACATGGCCAGATAAGGTTGTAAAATGTTAAAATGACATTTCCTGGTGAATGCATTTGTCTTGGTTGAAAGCAATGCAAAAGTGCAAAAACGTGTCAAAAATGCTACGTGTGTAGGAGTATTTTTGTTTTTGTTTATTTATTTTGCCTTATATACAAGTCATCACCCTGGAAAGGATGTTCCTTACGCCGTAAAAGTGGCGTAATACTCTGACGACGTTGTTGACAGCAGTGTTCTGGGAGTCAGAGATGCTTCCAGGGGTCTTCCCCATGTTGTTCCCATGTCATTTGAGCACAGTTCCCATCGATTTGGGTAATTTTTAGGCCCTCTGCAGACCGCCGTGGGGAGCCACCTGAAAAATGCTCAAGTTTCCCCTAGACTTATATTGGGCTCATTGCTCGGGTTGAGCACCCGAGTATTTCAATTTGCTCGACCCGAGCAACGAGTACTCGAGCATTTTAGTGCTCGCTCATCACTAATGACAACCAAAAACATCCAAATAATCCTGATCAAAAAGTTCACATACCCTGGTGATTTTGGCCTGATAACATGCACAGAATTTGACACAAATGGGTTTGAATGGCTACTAAAGGTAACATCCTCACCTATGACCTGTTTGCTTGTAATCAGTGTGTGTGCATAAAGCTGAGTGAGTTTCTGGGATCCAGCCACTGACTTTTCTGGATTTTGAGATGGGGAAAGCAAAAGAATTATCAACGGATCTACGGGAAAAGGTAGTTGAACTGTATAACACAGGAAAGGGAGGCAAAAAGAGTACAACACAGGAAAGGGATACAAAAAGATATCCCAGGAATTGATAATGCCAGTCTGCAGTGTTCAAACTGTGATTAACAAATGGAAAATCAGATGCTCTGTAAAAACCAAACCACAGTCAGGTAGACCAACAAAAATTTCAGCCACAACTGCCAAGAAAATTGTTCGGGATGCAAAGAAAAACCAACAAATAACATCAGCTGAGAACACACTTAGGGGTGTACTCACTTTTGTTGCCAGCGGTTTAGACATTAATGGCTGTGTGTTGAGTTATTTTGCAGGCACACCAAATTTACAGTTAAACAAGCTGTACACTGACTACTGTACATTGTATCAAAGTGTCGCATCTTCAGTGTTGTCCCATCAAAAATATATATATGTATTCCGGCCCATTTTTGGAGTTTTGTGTGAAATTATGTCCAATTTGCCTTTTTTTTCTCAGTTTTTTTGTGTTGTTCCAATAAACACAAAGGAAATAAACATGCGTGTAATAAAACATGTGTAATTTTCTGAAACAATTTCAAGGGTGCCAGCACTTTCCGCCATGACTGTATATGCAAGTAGAGTCCTTAACCCCTTTACAACCCAAAGTGGTTTGCACGTTAATGAGAAGGCCAATTTTTACAATTCTGACCACTGTCACTTTATGAGGTAATTACTCTGGAACGCTTCAACGGATCCCCCTGGTTCTGAGAATATTTTTTCATGACATATTGTACTTTATGATTGTGGTAGAATTTCTTCGATATCACTTGTGTTTATTTGTGAAAAAACAGATATTTGGCGAAAATGTTGAAAATTTTGCAATTTTCAAAATTTGAATTTTTATGCCCTTAAATCGGAGAGATATGTCACACAAAAAAAGTTAATAAATAACATTTCCCATATGTCTACTTTACATCAGCACAATTTTGGAACCCAAATTTATTTTTATTAGGGAGCTATAAGGGTTAAAATTGACCAGCGATTTCTCATTTTTCCAACAAAATTTACAAAACCATTTTATTAGGGACCGCATCACATTTGAAGTCACTTTGAGGGGTCTTTATGACTGAAAATACCCAAAAGTGACACCATTTTTAAAACTGCACCCCTCAGTGAATCGGGTCATCATGGCAACATCCGGGAAGCCGCGGCACACATTGCTGGAAACCGGCAGGAGAGGTGACTATCCCGATCACCTCCCCTTGCCCCCGCAATGCTGCGAACGACTTCGATCGCAGCATTGCGGGGGTTAATGTGCGGGACCTCTCCCAGCACATAGCACCGGGTGTCAGCTGTGACAATCAGTTGACACCCGGCGGCGATCACGCCCGCACAGCCTGTGTGCGGGCGCGATCGCAAAGATGTACTAATACATATCAGGCTCTTAAGTCCCAGGGCGCAGATACGTATCAGTACGTCTTGGGCTTTAACCCCTTAATAACATCTGACGTACTAATACGCGTCTGTGCCCTGGGACTTAAGAGCCAGACTCGTATTAGTACGTCATCGCGATCGCGCGCGCACATAGGCTGTGCGGGCGCGATCGCCGCCGGGTGTCAGCTGATTGTCACAGCTGACACCCGGTACTATGTGCAGGGAGCGGTCCTGCACCGCTCCCAGCACATTAACCCCCGCGATGCTGCGATCGAAGTCGATCGCGGCATTGCGGGGGCAAGGGGAGGTGATCGGCGATACTCACCTCCTCTTCCGGCTTCCAGCGCAGTCTGCAAAGGCTTCCCGGGTGTTGCCATGACGACCCGATGTCGTCATGACAACATCCGGGTCACCAGAGAGCAGGAAGATTGCTTGGACATGCGCAGTGCATCTCCAAGCAATCTTCACACTGTGCATTTCTGACAGCCTTCATGGCATAGGGATGGTGCTCCATTCCTGTGCCATGCAGGCGATCAGAAAAAAAAAAAGTGAAAGTCCCAGAGTGGGACAAAGTAATAAAGTGTATAAACTGTGTGAAAGTGGAAAAAAAAAAAAAAAATGTGCAAAAATATTATAAAAAAATAAAAAAAATAATACACCAAAAATAAAAATATAATGTACCCATCAATAAATATTATTATAAAAAAAATATTTGGTATCGCCGCGTCCGGAAAACCTGACCTATAAAACTGTCCCACTAGTTAACCCCTTCAGTGAACACGGTAAAAAAAAAAAAAAAAAAAACGAAGCAAAAAGCAATGCTTTATCACCATACCGCCAAACAAAAAGTGGAATAACACGCGATCAAAAAGACGCATATAAATAAAAATGATACTGCTGAAAACGTCATCTCGTCCCGCAAAAAACAAGCCGCCATACAGCTCCATCAGCCGAAAAATAAAAGTTATAGCTCTCAGAATAAAGCGATACTAAAAAATATTTTTTTCTATAAAATAGCTTTTATTGTGTATAAGCGCCAAAACATAGAAAAATGATACAAATGTGGTACCGCTGTAAACGTACTGACCCGAAGAATAAAGCTACCTCATCAATTTTACCACACGCGGAACAGAATAAAAAAAAAAAAAAAAAACAATTCCTGAATTGTTGGTTTTTGTTTATTCTGCCTCCCAAAAATCGGAATAGAAAGCGATCAAAAAATGTCACGTGCCTGAAAATGGCACCAATAACAACGTCAAGTCATCCCGCAAAAAACGAGCCGTCACATGACTGTCTGCCAAAATCTGGAAAAATTATAGCTCTCAAAATATGGCGATGCAAAAACTAGATTTAAAAAAAAATGCGTCTTTTAGTGTGTGACAGCTGTCAGTCATAAAAACCCCATATGATTCTGGCATTGCTGTAATCACACCGACCCGAAGAATAAAGTCGTCTAATCACTTATACCGCACAAGGAACGGCGTCAAAAATAAACTCTTGGGTTAGGATTGGGCTAGGGTTAGGGCTGGGTTTGGGGCTAGGGTTGTGCTGGGGCTAGGGTTGTGCTGGGGCTAGGGTTGTGCTAGGGTTAGGGCTGGGGTTGGGATTTTTTTCAAAAGTAAGAAAAAAAGATGACGATATGGCGACTAGTGTTGAGAGCAAGTGCTCGCTACTTGAGTTTGCATCGGGTGCTCTGGTATGCATTGAGTATCGTGGGTATTTGAGTGACATGCTCGAGTCTCTGCCCCATATGCTTCGCGGCCAAAAAACTTTACGGGGATTGCCTGCCATGCACGAGCGATCCCCACATGTTTTTTTTGGGGTGTCTAATAACCGTGAAACATGCGGAGCAGGGACTCGAGCATGTCACTCGAGCACACGCTGTACATGGTGCATACCTGAGTACCCGATGCAAACTCAAGTAGCGAGCACTTGCGCTCAAGAATAATGACAACTTATTCAATATGATGACCTAATGTAAACAAATTCTGTGCCGTACCTCTGGGTTCAAAATGTTCACTATACACCTTAATAAAATCCTTGAGGGGTATAGTTTCCAAAATGGGGACACTTGTGGGGGAGCTCCACTGTTTAGGCACATCACGGGCTCTCCAAACGCGACATGGTGTCCGCTAACAAATTGAATGGAAAATCGGCTCAAATTGTTAGCGGACGCCATGTTGCGTTTGGAGAGCCCCTGTGTGCCCAAACATTGGAGCTCCCCCACAAGTGACCCCATTTTGGAAACTAGACCCCCGAAGGCACCTATCTAGATGCATAGTGAGCACTTGGAATCCCCAGGTGCTTCACAAATTGATTCGTAAAAATGAAAAAGTGAAAAAAAAAAACACTTTTGGGCACGCAGGGACTCTCTAAATGCAACATGGTATCCGCTAACAAATTGAATGGAAAATCGGCTCAAATTGTTAGCGGATACCATGTAAAGTAGACATGTGGGAAATGTTATTTATTAACTCTTTTGTGTGACATATCGCTCTGATTTCAGGGCTTAAAAATTCAAATTTTGAAAATTGCAAAATTTTCAAAATTTTCGCCAAATTTCCGTTTTTTTCACAAATAAACGCAAGTGATATCGAAGAAATTTTTCCACAATCATGAAGTACAATATGTCACGAAAAAACAATCTCAGAATCAGGGGGATCCGTTGAAGCGTTCCAGAGTAATTACCTCATAAAGTGACAGTGGTCAGAATTGTAAAAATTGGCCCGGTCATTAACGTGCAAACCACCCGCGGGGCTTAAGGGGTTAAAGAAGTTAAAATTATGTGAAAATGGGAAAAGTCACAAAACTTTGCAACTTTTCAAGAGCTTTATGCCAGTTTTCTGGCAAAAACACTGGTGAATCGGGTTCATAATCTCTAATCCTTTCAGCTCCCTTTAATTAGACTACTTTCAACAAACTAATTATAAGTATTGGGTCTGTTTTTTTTTAATGCTTTTAAAATAATTGTAAATATTTTCAATCCCCTTTTGTTATAAGGATTTCCCAAAAATTAGCTAATCATAGGTTGTCCTGCATTCGTGACAGTGATTGACTGCGCAGTCACTTGGAAGTTTACATTGGTATCACTACAGGGCCGGTAAAGAAGGACTGTCAGGGACCCCCAGAGTGTGGTAAAATGCGCCAACTAATTCATAATTCATTTAATTCTCACACAATATACTAAGTTAGTGTAAGTCTACAAAAAAGCAACAAAACTTGGTGCTAAAAAAATTGAGCATAACTTTTTGAAAAATGAACCAGGTTATGCCAAATCTTACATATTTTGTGACTTTGTGATCAGTTATCAACACAAATATTTTACTCAAATTACCAGATCGATGGATAAGCATTGGGACTTTTCCCTAAATCTCTCCAAAACATCACCGCTTATAGAAGACCACCCTCATATCCAGATCAGATTTTCTGTGAGAGATGCCCAGATTCATAATATAGTATGCATACTGGCCATCTATGAGAAGTCCACCCCAATGGAAGTCCAGTTATTAAAGAGGATTTTACTGTTTATATAAGGGGCAGACAATGACAGTGAAGGGCCCTTAATCAGGACTTCTGATCTGGGCCCCCCACCCTCCATCAGGCACCACCTACATATACATTTCCATGTATATTTATATTAGGCACACACATAAAATTTGCACATGCTAATACTCTATACACATTTTAACGTATGCATATACATAGTGCACACAAACATAAAATACAGACATACACATAAGATGCACATACACAGTATACAGTCCCGGTAGTCCTCATAGTTTTAAGCATGGACCCTGGCAAATTGTAGACGGACTTTTATTGTTCATGGGCTTTAAGGGAGAGAGGCTTCCTTTGTGGAGGACACTCATGAATGCCATTCATTTGCAGTGTACACCGTGTCGTGTTATGGAAAACACTCACCCTAGTTTGGCTTTCTACTTCTTCAGCTAATAGCAATGAATTTGCCTGTCGATTTTCTTCTCATCAGAAGATGCTTTTGTTTAGATGTTAACTTCCATCTGACTGATAAGAAAAGCTTTGCTGATCTTCTTGTAGACTTCACATTTTTTGTAAAGAAATTAGTTTCTTTCTCAGAAATGTCTTGTGACATTTCTCTTCTATGTGGTGCCACTTACCCTTCTCATCAGAGGACGCTTTTGTTTAGGTGTTAACTTCCATAGTCGGCCTGGACATCTCTGTAAGATGGTTGCAGTTCCATCTTTGTTATAGTTTTGCATCACTTTTGCTACAGTATTCTGACTGATAAGTAAAGTTTTGCTGATCTTCTTGTAGACTTTACATTTATTGCAAAGAAATTATTTTCTTTCTCAGGTTTTGTGACATTTCCCTTCTATGTGGTGCCATTGCTGATAGCATGAAATGGGAAGGAGTTTTCTTTATTAAGTAACTTCCTTTTACAGACACCTGTCTGCTGGACATCTGTTTAATGAATAATTACACTTACCTGTGGTTCAGTTCTTGTTAATTATAATTTTGTTGTCTAAACTTAGCTTTTCTCTTAAGACTGTTACTGGGATGTTCTCATTTTTGAAACATGATCTTGAATGAGTTTGTTAAGAAAATTACTTTTTTGGGGTCTGCAAAATACCAAATCTTGTTTGCATTCAATGGCTCAAATTTGCGAGAGTATTTTGTAGTATGGTATCCCATATAAAATGATGATTCTGAAAGGAAACTACAGGTTTGCTGACAAATCTATTTGGGTGTACTGATTTATGCTAAACACTGTATATATATATATATATATATATATATATATATATATATAAACCTTATAAGTTTGGTATCACAGTAATCGTACTACTGACTCTGAATCATTTTGCCAGTTTGTTTTTACAACACAATACACACTGTAAAATGAAGGAGCCCAAACCTGGCATTTTTTCTCATTTTTCAACACATTATATGATAAAATGAATGGTGTTGTTCAAAACTACAACATTAAGCGTCAGCACACTGTGATTTGCTGATCTGTAAGATGCGTTCTTTGTGCTGTGAAAATACACAGCTGTGATATCTCACCAAATATTCATAGTGGGAACTTAAAATTATGTTTTTCTGCCATGATTAAGGATGGTTTGGATGTATGAAACATGTTGACCTTTTATTTCTATCTTTGTGGAATTAAGGCTGCATGAACCAGTCACCAACCATTATCTGTATATGTACAAATATTAAGTGCTACTGAGTGCTGTAGGAAAAACTTAGAATAGTGAGGTGATTTGACAGTCCTGCCACAAATAATCTGTTTCTACTGCACACTTAAAATCTCTGATAGTGGGAATGAACCTGATTGCCTGCAGTAGTGCACTCCTGAGAGCTGGTGCAGCAGAGAAAATGTCTTGGACATGAGAGTGGGAGGTCCTGATTATGGAGGATGTTAATCTTAGCTCATTGGAGTGTAGATATGGTAGAGATGTAGGACTGTGCAGCAGGGTGCAGAGGTTTGTGGATGAGTGTAATGACTGGTACAGGGTGGAGGCACCAGTGTAACTGCTGGACAGAAATATGAGACTGACTGCTGCATTAAGGATAATGAGAAATACATTTAGTGAGAAGAAGAGCAATTAGTGAGTTACAAGTATTTGTGAATTCAAGACAAAAAGGAATCAGAGCAACAGTAACAGATTTTACTTTTTTTTAATTAATAATGGGATGAATAAAATCGTGAACATTATCAAAAGACTAAATCAAAGTCAGGAAGATAGCCGAGGTCAGATACCAGGTGATCAGTAAATGACAAGTTAGACGAGCAGTATGAATACCGCGGAGCCCGATGACAGAGGCGTTACTGAAACTTGTCCAGGTTGACCAGTCAGAAGGCCACAGGTAGATGGTGAAGGTCCTTCTATACAGCTCCAGCAGTGATGATGGATCTGCTGGACTTCAGGGCGCTGGATGCTTAGGTGTCCCGTCTTTTAGATGGTTTTAGGGCAACAGTGACAGCATGCAAATGCGCGAGCAGCCCTGGATAATCCACGCCGGCAGGATGATAAGATCCGGCGGAAGATGGAACCTATGACAAGAGAAATAAATATAATGTAAGTGATGGGACTCCATATTACATGATAATGCTGTGCAGTCACTGTGGCCGGACGGCAGAGGAATATTATCATACAGAGGTCAGGGGTCATTGTCAGCAATCATACATGTGACAATCCCATCACTGACAGATGACATCTACTCCACATGAATTATTCTCACTGACATCACACAACATGGAGTTGATTCTCACACTTACCTCATCTCTTTTTCCCATTTTTTCCATTTTCTGAGTTTTGTTGCTCCATACTCAGATTTATTGCCGATTTTCTTTCTTCATGAGATGGAAATTCTGATGAAAAATTAAAAAAAAAAATCAATAACAATATCTTCTTATAGGATCTGCTTTGTCATAATATGGATAACATAAGAGACCTATAGTATTGTATAAAACCATGTGGGAATATTTGAGCCTTGAAGTCAACATTCACATTGTTGGTGCTGTAGACATGTACATACCTGGCAATGGGGACGAGGGTGGCAAGATGGTAACAGCATCGTCTGTATTACATACAGGAACAGATACTTTCTGCCTGTTTGAAGAAGAAAAACATGTAAATCTCAAGTAAACTCCGTATAAAAGGGGTTGTCTCACTAGAAGAACACCGACTATAAGGACTAGTAGGACATATGACTGTCATAGTGGGGAAGGTCTTCTGCTCAAGACTACCTTTTATAGATAGCTGAGAGGAAAACAACTACCAAGAATGGCCGGCATTTCATACTACATCTCTCCTACAGTGAGGGCAGCACTAAAAGTGCATGACCGGCCACAATTATGGGCTGTTATATCCAACAATTCCGAAAGCTGAAAGCACAATGACCCATAACCATGGGGCGGTGGATGCTGCATTTGATATTATGGTATTTATGTCCTATATTTGATGTTGTGCACATATATCAGCCTGGAGCTCCCAGTAATGACCCCATAATCTACTCACATTTCTGAGATGTTTGTGTTGGATTCTGGTGTACACTCTGGAGGGGCCTTGGGATCCTCGTTGTTCACCATCCCGTTAGTGGTGGTAGAGTGCTAAATGTGGATAACAATAAGTTATTAAATATATATACTTTTTAATTTTATAGATCCTTTTTTGTACATATTTTGGATTTATCGATCACATACTTACTTTAGAAAGCCTCTCAGAAGATGATGATGCAAATATTCGGAAGATAAAGTTCTCATCGTCCTCACTTGTGCCCTCCTTATCCTCTGAGATCAGATGGTTGTTTTCATCAGAGTGATCTACAAGACATAGGTAAGGAAGGATTGTTAGAGGGTGTCAGTATAACACAGTCGCTATATCTCACTAGGTTAAAAGATGATGCAACGTAATAAACAGAATACATGAAAAAAAACTCCTGTACAAAATTAGGGAAATAGGGATACAGTACGAACCCATGGTCAACATAGCTGAGATCCATGAAACATGGATAACATAGTAGACCAGAAAAACCATGTGGAAATATTTGAGCCTTGAAGTCAACATTCACATTGTTGGTGCTGTAGACATGTACATACCTAGCAATGGAGACGAGGGTGGCAAGATGGTAACAGCATAGTCTGTATTACATACAGGAACAGATTCTTTCTGCCTGTTTGAAGAAGAAAAACATGTAAATCGTAAGTAAACACAGTATAAAATGGGTTGTCTCACTATAAGAACACTGACTATAAGGCCTAATAGGACATATGACTGTCATAGTGGGGAAGGTTTTCTGCTCCAAACTACCTTCCATGGATCAGAACACAACTACCAAGAATGTCTGGCAAGTAATACTACAGCTCTCCTACAGAGTAGGCAGTGCTAAAAATGCATGACATGCCACAATTATGGGCTGTTATCTTCTGCATTTTCTGAAGCCAAAAGTACAATGACCGTTAACCATGAAACGGTGAATGCTGCATTTGATATTCTGTTATTTATGTCCTATATTTGGTGTTGTGTACATAGATCAGCCTGGAACTCCCAGTAATGAAGTAATGACCCTTTATAATCTACTCACATTTCTGAGATGTTTGTGTTGGTTTCTGGTGTACACTCTGGAGGGGCATTGGGATCCTCATTGTTCACCATCCTGGTAGCGATGGTACAGAGCTAAATACGGATAAAAATAAGATATCAAATATTTTTTTATGTACTTTTAGAGTTTTTTTTCTTTTTTTTTACATATTTTGGATTTATTAATCACATACTTACTTTACAAAGCTTTTCAGAAGATGACGTAAAATTTTGGAAGTCAAGGCTCTCATTGTTCTCACTTGTGCCTTCCTCATCCTTTGAGACCAGATGTTTGTTTATATCAGAATGATCTACAAGAAATAGGTAATGAAGTATTATTAGAGGTTGTCAGTATAACACAGTCACTATTTATCACTAATATTAATGGGAACAGATGATCACATATTAGGGAAGATGAGACAAACAGTCGCTTAGTCTAGATGACGTCTCCTTCTACTTACTGATAAATAAGCTGGTGTCTGCGTCTGAAACAAGCTGAGGAACATACTCCAGCTCCTGGCTCAGAATGTTGTCAAAGTCCAAGTCACTCAGGAATGGATGAACCTTGATCTCAAATGCTCCTCCTAGAAAAAGAAAAACAAAAGTGATGCGGACATAGTCAGGGATGGCTCCATATCTGAACAGTTTATCGTAATCTGAACTAATGACAAAACTGAGCCGACATGAAGGAAATAAACTGGAAGTCTTAGTGTGGAGAACTAGAAATACAGTAGATGAGCTGATAGAGAAATGCTGATCTTCATGGACATGAGCGATATGTCCTTGGTCTAATAAGGGAATATTAATACTAGTATATCTGTTACCTGTCCCAAGTCTACGCACAGGATTTCTTCTGAGCAGCTCAGTGATGAGATTCTGAGCATCCAGGGGTGGAGCGCGATCACAATTCCAAATTAGTTCTCCTGTTACATAGAAAATTACAGAAAATAAAACCTCTTTACTGGACTGTAACTTAGAGCAAAGGAAATAACTAAACAAATGTAACCAATCAACGCAATGATCGGATTATTCTACTCACCAATGACAACCCTTTTATAAAGCTCAGTGAGGGAATCAGAATCAAATGGTACACATCCCAGCAGGAATTTATACAGGATGATCCCCAATGACCACCAGTCAACAGGTCTTCCATAGCCTTCTTTCAGGATGATCTCTGGGGCTATGTAACATGGGGTGCCACAGAACTGGAAACCAACAGAACATAGAGATGAGAATCGATGAAACAATTATTATGACAAGATATCATCGTTAAAACACAATGCAGAAGATAAAATATTAGTGGAAAAGTTCTCTAGAAAGGAAGAACGTAGAGAAGAGACAATAGTGTGATGAGATTTGCAAATAACAAGCTAAGTTCTTGTAGGTGATGCTGACCTCACGGTCCTGGAACTCTCTGGAGATGTCCACTGCTAATTCCTTGTAGGTGTTGGTTTTCGGTATCATTAGACCAAGTTTTGAAATCCCAAAATCGGTAACTTTAATATGTCCAGTAGATGTAATCAGGAGGCTGCAAAAGAGAAGATGGTTTTAGCCTCACAGACTGAATGATAATAAATGACAACTTTCCCCACTTTATTATACTTCGGGGGCACTTACTTTTCCGGCTTCAGGTCTCTGTGCACCACACCGTAACTATGCAGGTATTCCACGGCAAGTACCGCCTCTGCAAAGTACAAGCGGGCCATGGGGACAGAGAAAGGACCCCTGGTGCTTAGAAGGGTCCCACAGTCTCCACCTATAGAAGAAAGGAAATATGACCGGTGAGGGGTTTATACAGAAGATAACCATGATATACCACGAGCAGATAACCATGATGTATAATGAGCAGTGAGCGGAAACATCCTGGGGAGATCACACAGATAGTGGCGTACATAGAAATCACAAGACCCCATATCAAAAGTTGTAATTGCCCCCAACCCTAAAAAATAAAAAAGAAATATATTTATATCCCTGTTGAAGCAGCTTGGTGTTCTCACCAGCAATACAACTTTTATGGCCATTTTAGAGTATGATGCTCCCAAAAATGCCCACACCCACACTCAATGAGTATGGTATCCCCACAGTGAATCCTCCTAAGGAGGCCACCACTTAGAAGGAGGCCAGCCACAACCCCCTACTCGGTGTGATGGCACCCACAGCAACCCTCCCACTCAGGATAATGGTTCCCACAGTCCCTCACACAATATAATGGTCCGCATAACTCCCCACTCAGTATGATGTCCCCACACAGAATGGGGGCCTCCATATAGAGTGAGGACCCCCACAGCACCCCACTTAATATGATGACCTCCACTCATCATTCACAGTCCCCCCATATCTAGTCATACGGCCCCCTTTCAGTATTTTGGCCCCTACTAGCCACCTACTCAGTATTTTTGCCCCCACCAACCCCACCTCCTTGAAGAAGCAAATACCGCTGAAATTGTGATGACAGGTGGAAGGATGCTGCCCACTGCCGAGCGTCGACAGACCCCCTCCGACTGATGAGCCCCATAGCGCCCCTGCACCAAGATCAATGAATTTACGAGCATCTTGGTAATAGATAACCTATAGTAAATGCTCTGTGGGGATGTAACCAACAATGTCCTAATGATATGAGCAGTGATAAGATGAAAGCAGACATGGGCTGAATATAATACAATAGATGTGTCTTACCTCCTACATACTCCATGACCATACACAGGTGAGATCTAGTTGGAAAGGAGCAGAGCATGGAGACCACAAAGGGACAATCAGCAAATGTTAAGATGTCCCTCTCCAGAAAGGCCCATTCCAATCTCTGTGCAGTATTTAGGTTCCGCTTAGCCATTTTCTTCATAGCAAAGGTCTGGTGTGAGTCTTTATGATGCACTAAGTAGACGGCCCTGGAGAGAAGGAGAATCCATCGGTTATAATAAATCCTTATTAATAATCCATATATAGAAATCATTATATGTTTAATACTGGTATCCTGGTAACATTTCTCCTTGCGGAGAGTGAAATGTTAAGCTTGTCAAGGTGAGGAGACTTTTAAGCCTCAATGATCCTCTGGGAAATATGCAAATTGTCTCTTCAGAGAGGAAGAGAACTAGAACTCTAGTGCCACCTATAGGAAGTAGTAATCCTAAAAGTCAATATCGACCCTTTAACGAGCCTTATCATATGACATGGAATAATAGCCATAACCAAAAACTCAATTTTCGGACACTATGTTTTGGGGTACAAGCACTCATCAGTGCAAAGTGTGAGATATGGTTTGGCTGGGTGAGAGGCATCTGACCGGGATCCAAGCGGTAACGTTTCTCCTTGCGGAAAAAGCCATGTTAAGCATGTCAAGGTGAGGAGACTTTTAAGCTGCAATGCTCTTCTGGGAAATATGCAAATTGTCTCTTTTCAGAGAGGAAGAGAACTAGCACCCTAGTGCCACCTATAGGAAGTAGCAATCCTATTTCCCAGAGGAGCATTGTGGCTTAAAAGTCTCCTCATGTCCGCAAGGAGAAACGTCAACCCCTTGGATACCGGTCAGACACCTCTCACCCAGTCAAACCATATCTCACACTTTGCACTGAAGAGGGGCAGTACCCCAGAACGCAGTTCCTGCAAATTGAGATTTTGGTTTTGGCTATTATCCTAAGTCATGTGACAAGGCTTGTTAAAGGGTCGATATTGACTTTTAGGATTGCTACTTCCTATAGGTGGAGTTCTAGTTTGCTTCCTCTCTGAAGAGACAATTTGCATATGTATAATACTAAAAGTCTGGCCGCCACTATAAATGCACATCTAGAAATACATAAAATAGCACTACATAGATCACCTATTGGAGGTCTCCACAATGCCACTTCTGCCGGAGCCATCACCCAGGTCACATTATAGATACGAGAATCTATCGAAATTCTCTTTGGGCAGATTCGCTATAACTGACCAAATACAATTTAGTGCAAATAAAATTGGTCCAAAATGAATGTGCTCCAGGGCTCTCTTCTGCTGCTGAGGCCAGTGATTGGGCCCACATGGTCATGGTGGAGGGTGTAGATGTCATTGACGTCAATATAGTGTCACCCTTCATGTGACCATGTGTAGCCAACTTCTCTGATCAGCTTCATAATGGAGCCCCCCCCATCAAAACAAAGATCAGAGTGGAGAGCAGAAAAGCTCAGGTGGAGGAGGCAGCATAAGAACAGATGAGGGTCTAGCACAGGCGAATGTAATAATATTATATTATTATATATTATATTATATGTAATTATATTATTTAAATCGCTTTCCTTACAGTTTGATTTGCTACAGATCACATAATTTCCCTATGATAACACTGAATGGCAGAGTGCAGGGGCAGAAGCATTGTCATAGGGAACCCTGAGAAATGTGGATTATGGCAACAGAAATCTCACCCAAAATTTCCACTGCTGATGAGTTTGGAAGTTTCATAGTCGCTCATATGCGGCTTTCTCGCCGGAACCAATGAATCGATCACGCTCTATAAAAGAATAAGAAATAATACTGATTTATTGAAGATGCAGGAAAAAAGTTACAGATGCAAAAACTTCTCCCCCCATATTATGTCCCAGATGATTTACACTGATATGATGTTGGGAGGATACAAACCGGACGCTGGGCAGACCTGGCGCTAGCACCCAGCACACCCAGGCAAGTGCCGGGGCCCTGAGTAGGCGAGGGGCCCACTTGCTGTCGGGCACCCTGGCGCGGTATGGGACCGGTGAGCAGAGGAGAGTGGTGCCAGCGCCAGCTAGTGGGCCTTGCTCCCCCCCCCAATGCTTGCTCAGGACCACGGCCGGCACAATACTTACCTCTCCACAGCTGGTGAGCAGTGAGGTGAGCATTTGATTTTTTTTTTTATGTATGGAGGTATGGGGCATTATATGGGGGGAGAAGTGACATCCTGCATGGGGCATTGTATGGGGGGGAGGTAGGGACATCCTGCGTGGGGTATTATATGGGGGGGGAGAAGTGACATCCTGCATGGGGCATTATATGGGGGGAGTGACATCCTGCATGGGGCATTATATGGGGTGAGAGGTGACATCCTACATGAGGCATTATATGGGGGGGACATCCTGCATGGGGCATTATATAGGGGGGTGACATCCTGCATGGGGTATTATATGAGGGGGAGAAGTGATATCCTGCATGGGTCATTATATGGGGGGGGGGAAGTGACATCCAGCATAGGGCTTTATATGGGGTGAGAGGTGACATTCTGCATGGGGCATTTTTTGGGGGGTGACATCCTGCATGGGGCATTATATGGGGGGAGTGACATTCTGCATGGGGTATTATATGGGGGGAGAAGTGACATCCTGCATGGGGCATTATATGGGGTGAGAGGTGACATCCTGCATGGGGCAATATATGGGGTGAGAGGTGACATCCTACATGGGGCAGTATGTGTTGGGGGGACATCCTGCATGGGGCATTATATGGGGGGGGTGATATTCTTCATGGGCATTATATGGGGGGTGACATCCTGTATGGGCCATTATGTGGGGTGGGACATCCTGCATGGAGCATTATGTGGGGGGGACATCCTGCATGGGGAATTATATGTGGGGTGACATCCTGCATGGGGCATTATGTGGGGGGGTTATACTGCATGGGGCATTATGTGTGGGGGACATCCTGCATGGGGCATTATGTGGGGTGGGACATCCTGCATGGGGCATTATGTGGAGGGGACATCCTGCATGGGGAATTATATGGGGGGTGACATCCTGCATGGGCCATTATGTGGGGGGGCACAGCCTACATGGGGCATTATGTGGTGGGCACAGCCTGCATGGGACATTATGTGGGAGGGACATTCTGCATGGGGAATTATATGGGGGGTGACATCCTGCATGGGCCATTATGTGGGAGGGGGACATCCTGCATGGGGCATTATGTGGGGGGGGGCACAGCCTGCATGGTGCATTATGTGGGGGGTCAAAGCCTGCATGGGGCATTATGTGGGGGTCACAGCCTGCATGGAGCATTATGTGGGGGGTCAAAGCCTGCATGGGGCATTATGTGGGGGGCCAGCCTGCATGGGGCATTATGTGTGGGGTCACAGCCTGCATGGGGCATTATATGGGGGCACAGCCTGCGTGGAGCATTTTATGGGGTCCATTATTCTATATGGAGCAATATATGGAGCTCATAATACGGTATAGAGGACTATGTGGTGCCATTATACTGTGTGGAGGACATTACTGTCCGGTCTGCACTGTGAGCTGTGAGGATTCGCCGCTTTCTGAGTTATTGTGGAATTTACAATAGATATCGCTCATGTAATGTAAGAAGTGAAATCTTCGGCCTTGTACTATATATATATATATATATATATATATATATATATATATTTATCTGCGGTATCTGTGCATCATGAATCGTGGTATGTGTTAAAGGGGCCACTGAGACTCTTTCGCCCAGGGCCCACGAAATCCTGGAGCCGCCCTGCAACGGTCATCATACATTACTATAACATTCTGGATAATGTGGGAGATCACACAGAGGAGGACTTACAGGTAATCTGTCACCAGGTGTTTGCTATGTATTCTGAAAGCACCATGATGTAGGGGCAGAGACCCTGATTCCAGTGATGTGTTACTTACTAGGCTGTGTGTGGCTGTTTCAATAAAATCAGTAGATTATCACTAGAAGACTATCTGTCTAGCCAGGTAGTCCTATTGCTCTGTACCCCTGCCTCCACCACTGATTAGCAGCTTTCTGCCTATGCACAGTGTACACAGAAAGCTGCCAATCAATGGTGTGGGCGGGGTTATACAAGACTCAGCATTCAGAGCTCTGCAGCAGAAAAAAATAGTGATTTTATCACAACTGCTCCACCGAGTAAAGTAATCAACACATGGAATCAGGGTCTCTGTCCCTGCATCATGCTTCTCTCAGACCAAATAGCATAAACCTGGTGACAGATTCCCTGTAATTCAAATGTAATTAACACCATAGGGTCATCTACACTTAGAATAGAGACGTCCCATGGTTGTATGGGGGATAATACTGGACGAGTCATTCACACCCCATGATCTGATGATACACACGCATCCCCCTCTATGATACTTACGGATTCTTGGATCTCCGGGATCTCACTAATTCCATTGTTAGGATTCGACAGCTCAGTTGTTTCTAAAATAATGATGAAGAAATGAAATGTATTAGAGGATATTATTCCTACATAGATAATACAGCAATATAACGGAGAAATGACAAGATGTCTGTAAATGGGATTAATACTCGTTATATGGGGATTCTAAATATGAGAATATACGGGGAATCCATAGATAAATGTAATGTAAATGATGGAGGAACCCCTTCATAAATAACAAAAGACTGACCATCACTTCCGAAAAGAAAATGGGTGTGAACAGGTGCATACTAAGAGTAGCCATCCAAATATATAACTAACAAAGTTGCACTCTGTAACGCTATAGCATGTAAACATGAAATAAATTAAATTTGAATTGCATTACTGCTGTAGAAAATAGGATAAAAGGAAGATACTTAGCACATAATTTGGCCAATTCATGCATGGCCAGCAGCCACGGCAAGGCGACCTTCTTTTTCTGGGTGCATGCCAAGTAGCCACGGCAAGGTGACCCTTTTTTTTGCTGGGTGCATGCCCAGCAGTCACGGCAAGACGACCTTCTTTTGCTGGGTGCATGCCTAGCAGTCACGGCAAGGCGACCTTTTTTGCTGGGAACCTATCTCCACACATCAGCCCGGGGTGGTTTTAATTACAACAGGATCCTACCTACCCATATAAATGTAGGCTTCAGCCTAGGAGAGGATTCACATTAGGAGAGGATTCCAACAAAAAGATCGCCTTGTCATTGGCTGCTGGGCATTCATGAATTGGCCAAATTATGTGCTCAGTATCTTAGTTTTTTCCCATTTTCTAGAGCAGTAATGCAATTTAAATTTAATTTATTTCATGTTACTTGCTATAGCACTGCAGAATGGACCCTCCATCACATGAATGAGGAAGCCCCCACCCACGCTGCACATACGAGTGATGGTAAGAGAGCTGAAACATAGGAGAGATTTGCAAATTAGCCTGGAAGTGCACTGGGGGCGTGTCACTGCACTTGGATTTCTTCTTTCACGCCCCCAGCGCACTTCCATTCTGATTTGTATATGGTGTCTACTTTACATTTCTCCTGACTGGCACATTGGATTTCTACAAACAATTATTATTAGGGGACAATGGCCTATACCGTCACACCACTACTTCTATATGTAACAATGTGCTGCCAGGTTCCCATTACACAGAGTAGAGAGTAAATCTAACATTATCCTCCATCCTCTGTAATATCTGGACATTCCTTGTAGAAGGTCGGGTGATCGCTCACCTGTAATCAGATCGCTGTTCAGCTCCGGCTGACTCCTATTAGGGTCAGGGATTTTCGGGCTCACATTTTGCCCATATTTGGCGTCGCCTCCTGTTGTTTCCTGATAGATATAATATATATAATTAATATGTGGAAGATTTTACTAAATCACCAAATACATAAATCATGAAGGACTAAACCAACATTTACAGATGCACCAATTGTAACGATACAAATCCCGCGCCATCTTCAGACCTTTTCTCAGAAAGTCTCCTCAGATACGGTGGATTAAGATACGTCTATTAATATTGATCCTTACCGGGCGTTCCAATGAGCGTTCTAGTATAAACAGGACTTTTTCGGCCAGTTCTTTAAAGACAGCCAAATCTTCAGTCTGAGATCTTTCTTCAGCCTATAAAGAAGGAAAAATGGAAAAGAGAATTTTCAGATGAGAGCGGTCAGAATGGAGGCGGAAATTGTATGTGACATCGTTTCTCTGTCTGCAGATACAATGACTACATACTGTATTTGGGGACTCGTTGTGTTTTACCGTATTTTATGGACTATAAGATCCTTTTTTTTCCAAAATTTTTGACCTCCCTTCTAACACTCTCGCACCCCTCCAATCTATCCTAAACTCTGCTGTCTGACTAATCCACCTGTCCCCCCGCTATTCCCTGGCTTTTCCCCTCGCTCCGCCAATCCCTTCACTGGCTCCACATTACCCAGAGACTCCAGTTCAAGACCCTAACCTTGGCATGCAAAGCCACCCACAACCTGTCTCCTCCATATATCTGTGACCTAGTCTCCCGGTACTTACCTGCACGCAACCTCCGATCCTCACAAGATCTTCTTCTCTACTCCCCTCTTATCTCCTCTTCCCACAATCGCATACAAGATTTCTCCCGTGCATCCCCCCTACTCTGGAGCTCTCCACCCCAGCATATCAGACAGATTATTAATAATAATAATTGTCTGAATGTAGCTTACCAGGGGGGTGGCTGTGGTGGAGTGAGGTCACAGGAGGTGGGGTCACTGCTGCAGGAAGCCGGCAGTAGAAATGGGGCGCTCCTGCGGGCCAGCGGGGTGTCCAGGACGTGCGAGGCTGCGGGCTCTGGGCTTCAAGGAAATGTTAGCGGTGATTTAGGAGGGGAGTCCCCGCTCTGCCCATTGATTTTCTGGCGGTGGGCTTCAGGCAAATGGCCGCTGGAGGCAGTGCATGTGCAGATTTAGATCTCGGCTCAATGACGAGCTGAGATCTCAATTTGTGTATTGGCCATCTCCAGCAGCCTACTTCTTGAAGCCCACTGCAGAGAAATCAATAAGCAGAGCAGGGCCTCCCCTCCTGAATTACCGCTAACATTTCCTTGAAGCCCAGGGCCCGCAGCCTCGCACCTTCTGGACACCCCGCTCCTCCCAGCTTGGGGCCCACAGCAGCGCCCCACTCCTACTGCCGACTTCCTGCAGCAGCGACTCTGCCTCCTGTGACCTCGCTCCACTGCCACCACCCCCCTCAGTAAGAAGCCGAAAATTCGGACTATAAGACAGGACTATAAGACAGACCCCCATTTTATTATAATAAATGTTTTTCCTATTTACCTCCCAAAAATTTTTGGTGCGTCTTATGGTCTGCAAAATACGATATATTAGAAGAAAAAGCTTCTATCCCTCCATTATTATCTATTAATATTGAGATGTTCTGTGCAGAGTGTCCGCCACTTACCTGGTGTAGTAATGTCCTGATGTTCTGAAGTAAATCCGTCAGATAGTCTGACGTTAGACGACGTTGTCGGTGTTTGGTCACGCAATCCTTTACTAGCTCCATCACCAGCCGGTGAGTGAAGCTGAGGACGCCATCGGGTGGTAGAAGCACACTGTTAGGACGATTGATCATAAGGATCAACAATAGTGCTTTTACCTGAGAAATGTCCAAAACAATTCCAGCCATAGTGAAAAACTGCAAGTGCTATCAGTCACTATAGAGCCAAGAAAGGCACGGGTGAGCCTATGTGCATTGTATATATAGCGACTGTGAGCAGTGATGTCACCATCACCTGTGATGTCATCACGGAATCTTGTGATAGAATCTTCACGGAGCAGCTCTGCGCAAATAGAATGCGGCCTGGTAATATATAAAGTGAAAACACCATACAATTAACTACCCATGTTATCATGGCCGTTCTATTTTATATCCAATTAGAACACAACCAGGATAAAGGTGTGTTCACAAGTTGGATTTTGGCAGCATTTTTTTTCTACCTCAAAAATCAAAGGAGGCAGGAAAAACGCTGCTTAAAATTCAGGTGTTTTTACTTGTGTTTATTTTTCCATTCATTTGAATGGGTGAAAAATGCTGCAAAACCTCTGAAAGACTTGACAAGCTGCAGATTTAAAAAAAATGCAAAAAAACAGCATGTGAATGAGATTTCAGAAATGTCATTCACTAAGATGGTGCTGTAAAACACAGCATTTTTGCTGCAGAAGAAAAAACTGTGAATACACCCTAAAGATATCCTCAGTCATATTATGGGAAATATTGTATATTTCGCATTTATTATCTCACGTGTTTTTCTTCACCATAGAACTTTTAAGGCTGTGTGCCCACTATGCGTTTCTTAGGCGTTTCTGCAGCGTAACTTCCGCCGCGGAAACACTTAAAAAACGCTTGGTGATAGGTCTGCAATGGTTCCCAATGATAATCCGCATGTGCTGTGCACATGCTGCAGAGATTTCCGCTGCGGATTATCATTGCGGAAAAATCCGCAGCACGTCCTTTAATTTTGCAGAGTCGCTGCGATTTAGCCGCCATTGACTTGCATTGGAACGCATAACATCCGCATGACTACAAATACACATGTGGATACTATACGACTCAATGCGTGGATGGTACCCGGGTCTGGAGATGAAGAGACTCTCCTCCAGACCCGGGTACCATAGTACCTGTAGTTAAAATAGAATTAAAATAAAAAATAAACATATACTTACCTTCTGATGGCCCCTGTCTGCTCCCGACGGTGCTGCTGGCTCTTCGGCTGCTCGCGGTGGTAAAATGACCTTCCATGATGCCATTTAGTCATGTGACAGGTCACGCGACCGCTGACATCGGCGGTCGCGTGACCTGTCACATGACTAAATGACGTCATGGAAGGTCCTTTTACAGCACCGTGATCCGCCGAAGACACCGGACGCATCGGAGAAGAAGATCGAGGACCATCGGAAGATGAGTATAATGTTTTTTTTTTATTTTTCACCATTATTATTCTTTTTTTTTATTATTGATGCTGCATTTGCAGCATTGTAACTTGGTCACACTATATAAATCCATGCCGGTTGCATGGAATTATATAGTGTGACCAAGTTGTCAAGCACTTTTCCAAGTGATGCTAAAATCACTTGGCAAAGCGCTTGACAATCCAGGGAGATGCAGAAACGCTTAGGAAAAATCCGCAGCATTTCTGCATCGTGGTCATATATCCTAACTCATTGGCGAACTGTTATACAAGGCTATATTCACACTAGACGTTTTTTTAGCGGGCTTTTTTATGCAAATTTTCAGCTGCGTTTTACAGTACCAACAAAGTCTATGAGATTTCCGAAATCTCATGCACAAAGCTTGCTTATTTGTCCTCAGTATTTTGTGCTTTCCATGGCTATTTGCAATAGAGTATGTCACTTGTTTCAGCGTTTTTCACCCATTAAAAAAAAGGGTGGTGGAAAAAAATGCTGAAAAAAAGCCTAGTGTGAACATTTTGCTGCGTTTTTAGTGGAAAAAGCAAGTATGTGACACACATTTACTTTTGTGATTTTCCCAAGTTTAAACCATCTTGTCTTGGTCACCTGATATAGCAGCTTGGATTATTACAGTTTAATTAAATTAGTGATGCCTACAAAGTAAACATTGGTTGAGCTAGGTGTGAGATTGAACAACACGTGTGGCCCAGGGAGGTGTGAAAATGAACAATGCCTGAGCAACTCAATGGCAAACCATAATGTGAAAGTAAATAGTGTCCTACAAATTCAATGCACTGCCAGGGTCTTAGATAAACTATTCCAGACCAATTCACCCCCCCCTATTACATTTGTAATGTGTACTTTTTCATGAACATATGTCTTGCAATGGTGACCTGTTTTCATGTGTCTATGGTGGAAGCAAAGCTGAACTTTGGGATCCTGAAAAACGCACCAAAAATGCACCAAGAACCACTGCAAAAAAACACACCAAAACCTGCGTTTTTGACGCTACTTCTTTCCTGCCAAGAGATTATGTTTTGCTGCAGAAAAAAAACACCTAGTGTGAATATAGCCTAAGACTTACTCTGCCAGCATTAATAGTCAATATTCTGTATACAAATAGGACTCCAATCCATGTATTCAGTTTATCATAAACAAGCCTGAGTTAATCTGCCAAATACACATAGTATGCTTTCTCATAGGTGAAATATAAATCCTGTTAAAGGTCCAAGTTGCAGCAGTTAAGTAGAACAAAACAGACCTCTTCATTCTTTGTAGGTGGAAAAACTTTCGAAATTTTCAGTGTATCAAGTACTTATACTCCTGACTGTATATAGTATAATTGCCGCACTGCTACATACAGGTGCTTCTCAAAAAATTATAATATCATCAAAAAGTGAATTTATTTCAGTTCTTCAATCCTAAAAAATGAAACTCATATATTATACAGAGTCATTACAAACAGAGTGATCTGTTTTAAGTGTTTATTTCTGCTAATGTTGATGATTATGGCTTACAGCCAATGAAAACACAAAAGTCATTATCTCAGTAAATTAGAATTAACAAGAAACACCTGCAAAGGCTTCCTAAGCATTTAAAAAGGTCCCTTAGTCAGTTTCAGTAGGCTCCACAATCATGGGCAAGACTGCTGACTTGACAGATGTCCAGAAGGCAGTCATTGACACACTCCTCAAGGAGGGTAAGCCACAAAAGGTCATTGCTAAAGAAGCAGCTGTTCACAGAGTGCTGTATCTGAGCATATTAATGGACGTGGAAGGAAAAAGTGTGGTAGAAAAAGATGCACAAGCAACTGGGATAACCGCAGCCTTGAAAGGATTGCTAAGAAAAGGCCATTCAAAAATTTGGGAGAGATTCACAAGGAGTGGACTGCTGCTGGAGTCACTGCTTCAAGAGCCACCACACACAGACGTATCCAGGACATGGGCTACAAGTGTCGCATTGCTTGTGTCAAGCCCCTCATGACCAATAGACAACGCCAGAAGCGTCTTACCTGGGCCAAAGAGAAAAAGACCTGGACTGATGCTCAGTGGCCCAAGGTGTTGTTTTCAGATGAAAAGTAAATTTTGCATTTCATTTGGAAATCAAGGTCCCAGAGTCTGGAGGAAGAGTGGAGAGGCCACAATCCAAGCTGCTGGAGGTCTAGTGTGAAGTCTCCACAATCAGTGATGGTTTGGGGAGCTATGTCATCTGCTGGTGGAGGTCCACTGTGTTTTATCAAGACCAAAGTCAGCGCAGCCGTCTACCAGGACATTTTACAGCACTTCATGCTTCCCTCTGCCCACAAGCTTTATGGAGATGGAAATGTCATTCTCCAGCAGGACTTGGCCCCTGTCCACACTGCCAAAAGTACCAATACCTGGTTTACACACAACAGTATCACTGTGCTTGATTGGCAGCAAACTCGCCTGACCTTTACCCCATAGAGAATCTATTATAGAGAATCTATGGGGTATTGTCAAGAGGAAGATGAGACCCCAGACCCCACAATACAGATGAGCTGAAGGCTGCTATCAAAGCCACCTGGGCTTCCATAACACCTCAGCAGTGCCACAGGCTGATCCCTCCATGCCACATTGCCGCATTGATGCAGTAATTGATGCACAAGGAGCCCGAACAACTATTGAGGGCATTTACTAAACATACATTTCAGTAGGCCACCTTTTCGGATTTTAAAAACATTTTTCAAGCTGTTGTTATGAAGTATTCTAATTTACTGAGATAATGACGTTTGTGTTTTCATTGGCTGTAAGCTATAATCATCAACATTAACAGAAATAAACACTTAAAATAGATCCCTCTGTGTGTAATGACTCTATATAATAGATCCCTCTGTGTGTAATGACTCTATATAATAGATCCCTCTGTGTGTAATGACTCTATATAATAGATCCCTCTGTGTGTAATGACTCTATATAATAGATCCCTCTGTGTGTAATGACTCTATATAATAGATCCCTCTGTGTGTAATGACTGTATATAATAGATCCCTCTGTGTGTAATGACTCTATATAATAGATCACTCTGTGTGTAATGACTCTGTATAATAGATCCCTCTTTGTGTAATGACTCTATATAATAGATCCCTCTGTGTGTAATTACTCTATATAATAGATCCCTCTGTGTAATGACTCTATATAATAGATCCCTCTGTGTGTAATGACTCTATATAATAGATCCCTCTGTGTAATGACTCTATATAATAGATCACTCTGTGTGTAATGACTCTATATAATATAGGAGTTTCACTTTTTGCATTGAAGAAATGAAATAAACTAACTTTTGATGATATTCTAATTTTGTGAGAAGCACCTGTATATAGTATGAAGCCCCACTGCCCCATATCTGTATGTATAATTTGATGCACATGACTCGCCCCCTGGGCCGTGGGGTACACGGAACCGGGCCTTCTAGTGTACGGTGCTGATGGGGGTAGTAGTGGTAACCCGATCCCGTGGCTCAGGGTGGTCAGACCAAATGGTGGCAGTCTATTTATCAGTGTTTTGAATGTCCGACTACGCCACCCGTGGATTGCGGTCAGGGATAACCGCCGCTGCGAGGCAGACTGCTGAGGCTGGTGTTGGTGTGCAGCACAGGTGTAGGATAACTCCCCACGGGAAGAGTGTAGCCTCAGGGCAGTGTAGGTGGATGTTGGGGGTGATAGTGCAGGCCGCAATAGTAAGAGTTCAGAGTCCGCTTCAAACAGTTCAGGGTCTTTATTGTAGATATTATTAATGACCCAACAGTACCGGTTAGGAATGGGCCTGGGTGTCTGAGAGCATTCGGGCGAGCCCCACTGGTCAGGGTGAGTGTGTAGGCCTACCGTTCTCTCTATGCTCTTTCTGACTATCCCCCTTTTCGTGGTGTAATAGCCCACGTCCCTGAACTGGCCGTGTACTTCTCGCCTGTATGGCATGCGACTAGGGCCTTGGGTACCTGTTGCTTGCTCCTCGCTGTACTGGTCCCTCTGTGTGGCGGAGCCTCCAGGATTCTTAGGCCAAGGGACCTGAAATCCCTCGCAGGTTGGTTCTCTGCTGCTGGGCTTGTAACCCTGACAGCCCCGGACCCCAATGCCCGGTAGATTGGTTCTCTTCCAGGACCGGCTCTCGTCGCCTCTGTCCCTGGCTTGCAGTTTCTCCTCTGCCTCACGGACTCCTCAGCTACAGCTGAACTGTCCCTCCTTCTCTGGGACTAGTCTCACTCCTGAGCTAGGTCTTCCAGTTCTCTCTAACCCTGCCCCCAGTTCCAGCTTTTATAGGGGCAGCCAGCTCCCCCTGCTGGCCTGGGACAGGAGGTGCTGTATGCTAATTGTCCCTAACCAGTGGACCTCCCTCCTGCTCTCAGAGACAGATTATTGTTTGTGGCATCCAGGCCTGGGGTGACACATTCTCCCCTAGTAAAATTTAGTACTTCGGACTTAACAGGAACCACAAATACAGGGTATAAATGACAACATAACATATACACAAGTATATTTTGTCCTTGAGGTCACAGCGCTTCCGTGACCGGGTGTCCATGTCACCCAACAAGGTGAAGTTTTCCACGGTGTGGGGACCTGTTTCCATAAACCCCAAGTTCCTGGCCTTGGGCGTGGCGACAAGGCTGAGCTCTCTACTTTGGGCCACAAGGAGGCCACACCGGACAGATTTTTCTTCCGTGGCCATCTTCGAAAGAGGGCACCAAGTGCAACTATCTACAAGACAGTTCCGGTTATTCAGCGTCCATAACCTGTTAGTCCATGAACTAGAAAGACTGGAAAAACATAATTAGCAACCAGGCAACAAACATAAAACATTTACAATATACAGCATTTAGATCTTCCAGCGAGCTGGTATTTGCCCCCTAGTGCTCCGGGTTGACCTGCGTAACCCACTGTCTGGTGGTGGTCTAACCTGACTTTCCCCACTAGCATTCAGGGTACAGCTTCTAGCTGGGTTTACAGGCAGTGCAGGCAGCTATCTGCGGGTCCTTTGGCTTACCGCAGGTATGGCAGGCTCACTGTCAGCAGAGGGTTGACTCTCTTGGGCTGCTGGCATGGGTTCTTCTGCCTCTAGGGCTGCTTGGTCTTCTAATTCCTCCTGCTCTCCTGTAGGTTCCTGCTGGGTTGGTTGAAGGAAGTGTAGGACGGGTACCACTATTGCATCATTTATCCGAGTCCAGGACCGGGGGAACTCTCCAAGAACTGTGCTGATCATTTCTTTCTTGTCTTCTGCGGGTTCAAGGTCATCTTGATCTTCTCCTGCACTCTGTAGTTGCTTGGGGCACCTTTTTAGGTGGTCTCTGGAGACGGTGCTAGTGGTTTCTCCTCCATCCTTGGTAATTACACATACCTTCGGGTTGTTGTGGTTGGACTGCAGTACTGTGTACGGGTCGCTCTCCCACTGGTCATCTAGCTTGTGAAGCCTTCTCTTCCGCTTCAGGACCTGCTCACCAGGTTCCAGGGGACCAGCAGGGGCGTGTTGGTTGAAGAGCCTCTCTTGCTTTTCTCTCGCTTGAGCCAGACTCCTCTCCACACTCTCCTGTACCTTCTTGTACTGTAGCCGCCGTTCCGTATCCCAGTCCGCGTCTGGGGAGGTGTCCTCGGGGGTCAGGACTCCCATCTCCAGGTCTATCGGCAGCTTACCTGGTCTTGCCCTCATCAGGTAAGCCGGGGTGCAATTTGTAGCATTCACCAGGATATGGTTGTATAAGTCTATCAGGTCTGGCAGCTTCTCCGGCCACAGGCTGCGTTCTTCCAGGGGCAACGTTTTGAGGAGATCAATGACGATATTATTCATTTTCTCACATAGCCCGTTGGTTTGTGGGTGGTAAGACGTTGTCCGAATCTTCTTACAGCCGTAGAGGTTGCAGAACTCCTGGAAGATTTCAGCCTCAAACCCTGGACCTTGATCTGTCAAGACCTGTTCCGGATACCCGTGTGGACGGCAGAAGTGTTGTTGGAAGGCTCTGGCCGCTGTTTGGGCTGTCAAGTCTTTAACAGGAACCACCACCAGGAACCGGGAATAGTGGTCCACTATTGTCAGGGCATAGACGTAGCCCAACCGGCTTGGAGCCAGTTTCACATGGTCCAGAGCTACCAGCTCAAGAGGCTGCCTGGTGATGATGGGCATCAAGGGCATCTTCTGGCTGGTACCGTCCTTCCTTCTGAGGTTACATGGGCCGCAGTCCCTGCACCACTTCTCTATGGCCCCTCTCATTCCGACCCAGTAGAACCGCTCTCTCAGTAGGAACTCCAGTTTCTTCCACCCGAAGTGTCCCGCTCTGTCATGGTAGGCCTCCAGGACCATTGCTGCATCTCGTCTCGGGACCACTACCTGCCAGGTCAGCTCGTGCGTCCGGTGGTTGACAAGCCTTCTGCACAGCTTACCTTCGTAGAGGAATAGCCTGCTTTTCTCCTTCCATAACTGCTTGGCTTCCTCTGGAGCGTCCGAGCCAGGGCTAGCGTCTGCCTGGGTCAACAGGTCTTTCACCAGGCGAATTGCAGGGTCACTATCTTGCGTTTCAGCCCAGCCGTGGTGAGGTAAGGGATTGAACATGACAGTGGTCAAGTCTTTGTCTCTTACACGGTGGGAGTACTGAGTGGCCCCGTACCGGTGGAATGCAGGGAGCTCTATTTCCTCCAACTCGTCTGGATCTTCTCCCTCATCAGGCAAGTGGGGAATTCTCGATAGGGCATCTGCATTGGCATTGGCTCGGCCTGCCCGGTACTTGATGGTGAAGTCATAGTTTGCTAGCCGGGCCATCCACCGCTGCTCTAGGGCACCAAGTCTCGCATTGTCCAGATGTGTCTACGGATTGTTGTCCGTGTACACAGTGAACTTCACAGAGGCCAGGTAATGCTTGAAACGTTCTGTTACGTCCCACACCACTGCCAAGGACTCCAGCTTAAAGGAGCTGTAATTCTCCGGGTTTCTCTCGGTGGGCCTCAGCTTCCGGCTGGCGTACGCGATCACCCTTTCTCTGCCCTGTTGGTTCTGTGACAGTACGGCTCCCAGCCCCACATTACTGGCGTCTGTGTGGAGGATAAAAGGCTGGCCATAATCAGGGTAGGCCAGGATCTCATCCCCCGTGAGGGCCATCTTCAGCTGGCGGAAGGACTCCTCTTCCGGCTTGTCTCACTTGAAGGGTGGCTTTTGGCTTCTGGTCTTAGATTGTCCTATAAGGAGGTCCTGCATAGGGGCTGCCATCTTGGTGAACCTGGGGATGAACCTTTGGTAGTAGCCTACCAACCCGAGGAACTGCCTCACTTCTTTTATGTTAGAGGGGCTTGGCCAGTTCTTTATTGCCGTGATTTTGTCAGGGTCGGGGGCTACTCCTTCTGCACTCACCACATGTCCCAGGTACTGTACCTTCGGCTTTAACAGATGGCACTTGGAGGGTTTCACTTTCATGCCAAAGCCTGCCAGGGCATCGAACACCTCGGCCAGGTGCTTTAGATGGTCCTCGTAAGTCTTCGAATAGACAATCACGTCGTCCAGGTAAAGTAGGACCGTCTCAAAGTTTCGGTGCCCTAGACAGCATTCCATCAGCCTCTGGAAGGTCCCGGGTGCGTTGCAGAGCCCGAACGGCATATAGTTGAATTCACTTAATCCCATCGGGGTGGTGAAGGCGGTCTTCTCCTTATCAGCCTCTGCCACAGGAACCTGCCAGTACCCACTAGTAAGGTCCAAAGTAGAGAAGAAATTAGCTGATTTTAGTGCGACCAAAGACTCCTCTATTCTAGGCAACGGGTATGCGTCTTTATGGGTGATACGATTGACTTCTCTATAGTCCACGCACATTCTCATAGTACAGTCTTTCTTTTTAACCAGAACCAAGGGGGCTGCCCAGGGGCTACAACTGTCTCTAATGACCCCGGCTTCCTTCATTTCTCTCAGCATGCCCTTTGCGTTCTGATAGTGTGCGGGGTGGTACAGATCTGTATCTTTCTTTTATTGGTGGGTGGCTCCCCATGGGGATGTGGTGTTCTACCCCTTTCACTCTGCCGAAGTCTAGCGGGTGCTTACTAAAGATTCTCTCGTACTCTTGAACCACCCGGTAGACTCCTTGTTTTTGGTGCAAGGGAGTGGAGTCAGCACCCACGTGGAGTTTCTGGCACCAGTCCTCCTTGGGTTTCTGGGAACCATTACCCTCTGCTTGGGGAGATGGAGGCAAGGGTTCCATGGCCCTGACAGCATTGTGTTCAACAGTATACAATTTGGCTAGTGTAGCGTACCAAGGCAAGTGTACTTCCCTTTCCCCAATGTTTAAGATCCAGACGGGCACCCTTCCATGGCGGACATCGACCACCCCCTGGGCTGTCAAAATGGTGGGCCTGCTGTCTGAGTACACGGGTTCTACCATGGCTTGGTAGTCTCTCCCTCTTAACCCGATTGCATTCCGACACCAGATCATTTCACTTTTGGGGGGCATGGCAATGGGGAACGGGTCGCTCATCCATTCCTCACGCTACTGATCTCACCACCAGACAGTTCTACCTGTTGCCATCTCATCAGGGCTCTTATCTCCTTCTGGAGGACCCTCTGCTGGCTGGAGCTCACATTCATCGCCACCTGCTGCAAAATTACAATTGCTTCTGAAAGACAATTTTCAATCACATTAGTACCCAAGGTTATTTTAGGGTGACTTTCTCGACGGTCAATGTCCACAATGATCACTCCCTGTGCCGGCAGTTCAACTTTACCAATCTTAATGGTCATCTCTCTGAACCCCACCTGCGGCACGGGTTGACCATTGCTGGCGATGATGCTCAAGTCATCATCTGGATAACGAGTTATATCAGTGTCACTCCAGTACTGCTTGAAAAGTACATATTGGATGGTAGTCACTTGGGACCCGGTGTCCAGCAGTGCACTCATGGGGATACCGTCCAGCACTACGGGTAAAACCGGGCGTTCCCCTACCTACTTACCACGCCAATTAGATGGGCCTGATGACCTTATACCTGGGGGTTGGCCCTTTGCCCCAGGTCGGACCCATTTAAAGTACAGTACCTGGCTACGTGTCCCGGCTGGCTGCAACGGCGGCAAATCGGCTGTCCATCCTCAGTGTAATGATCGGCGGGCCTCCCTCTGAACGACGGGATCCTCCTCCGTCGACGCCACGGGACATCCTCCGGACTGGAAGCCAGCTTGATTGGTCCTGACGGGTCCATCTGTAACGACTGTACGGTCCTGGACAATGCAGCAACACTCTTTGTTAGTTCTTGGACCTGATGGTGCAGGTTTGCAGGCGGGGATGGATTTAGGGCCTGCGCATCAGCCCCCACAAGGTCTGCGGGATAGGGTGCCGCCCCCTGGTGGTAAGGGATGGCAGGGCGCCGGGAAGCTACAGCGCCACCCGGTGCAGGTTCTCGGAGCACCCGGATGGCCCTATCGTTGAACTGTGCAAAAGTCAAATCGGGGTTCTGTAGGGCCATGAGGCGCAGCTGGGTTCTGTGGGCGCTGGACAGCAGACCTTCTATGAACTGGTCAGCCAATAGTTTATCTGTATCCTGCACGCTGCCAGGGTCAGCTTGCTTAATTGCCCCCAAGGCTTCCTGTAAATTTAGGGCATAATCTCGGATGCTATCTTGAGCTCGCTGCTTACATCCATAGAACCGCATTTTGATTTCTGCTGAGGTACGGGTATCAAAGGTGTCCCGTAGACGGGTCAGAACCCCCCTTACAGTCCTTTTCTCCTCAGCTGTCCAAGACTTTACCTCCCGCTGGGCCGCACCAGTTAACTGCCCTATCAGTATGCTTACCTTCTGTTCTTCTGTCAGGGGATAAACTTTGAACAGTCTATACAGCCTTTCTTTAAAGTCGCCCAAGGTATGCGACTCGCCGGCATACTGGGGCAGCCAGGCCGCTCCGGGGATATAGGCAGGGGTGGATTAAGAGTAGCAAGGGCCCCGGGCAGTTTAGAAGGCGCGGGCCCCCTCCACACACCTGATTTATCACGTGACATGTCACATGATCCCCTGTGATAGATCATGTGATAGTTCATGGGAAATTAATTTGGCATAATATTAATTGTGCTGCCTCATCTGAGAGCAGCACAATATTGGGGCAGATACCCTGATTCCAGCGATGTGTCACTTTTTCAGCTGCTTGTTGCCATTTTGAGAAAATCACAGTTTTATCTGCTGCAGATCTAGCAGCTCTCTGAATGCTGCGCTCTGTATAGCCCCACCCACACCACTGATTGGCAGCTTTCTGCCCATGCTCAGTGTACACAGAAATCTACTGATCAGTGATGGGGGTGGGGTCCTACAGAACTTACTAGTCATCTAGTGATAATTACCTTCTGACAAATCAATGATTTTATCAAAACAACACTAAGCAGCCCAGTAAGTGACACATTACTGGAATCAGTGCCTCTAACCCTACATTATGCTGCTCTCAGATTAGGTGGCAAAAACCTGATGACAGATTCCCTTTAAAAGAGCTGTAAAGACAAAAAAGTTTGTATTAAAAAAATACAAGCCATTTGTTAAATTAACTTTTTTTCATTGTTAATTCACATTAGACTGTATCTTCAACACTTTTGTCAGTAGGTCTTATTACAGACTCTGAATAGGGCAGCTCTCTCCCTCTCCCTCAGCAGAAAGTCACAGCATGGTTAAAAAACTGGATCTTTTATGATTTTCTCATAATAAATAAAAAGGACATGCAAGTCCTCCAAACTATTTTTCGTTTCTCTATAGGGGAGGTCCTAAATCTTTCTTGCTCTTTAGTTGATCACATGTCAAAAATGCAAAGCATTTACTATGAACTCGCCTAAAAAAATATACACTTGGAGAGTAATATCATCATCTGCATGTAAATATTCCTTGACTCTAAGGGCTCGCTCACACTGTCGTATAACACGGCCGAATGCTATGTGATGTTTTATCGGATAGGACTCGGCTCTATGTTATACTATGGGACAGTGCGATTATTGGCATGAGAAAATAATCTCATTCGATATTCGGACCATGTGCACCCATACAAGTCTATGGGTGCACGTAAAACATTGGACTGCACTCGGATGTCATCCAAGTGCAGTCCGATGAACACTCACAGAGACTATGGAGAAAGTAAGTTCTCCATCTTCTCCATATCTGTGCTGCGAGAGAATCGGATCACACTCAGTTGAAGCTCTGACAGAGTTTGAGCCGAGTGTCATTAGCTTAATTGGCCCTATTCTCTTGCATGAGAGAATATATGGCTTAGTGAGTGGACCCTAAAACTGAATAGTAGTGTCGGACAGGCACCTCACAAGCGGGATCCATGTAGCTCTCAGATGTCATGTAGGTAGGGCTTCATTCCATGGGGTAGAGCTTAATTTCAAGGTATATAAAAAAATGGACTTCAAATAAAAATTAAATAAACACAAAAAGCACTAATTGAATTATTTTTTTCATATTTATGTTTGCAGCCCCTTTAAAAACCCTTTGAGGACCAAGGCACATATATGTCCCATAGTTTTAAACTGGAAAAAAAATTGATTGAATAAAATTTAAGGTCCTCGAAGGTTTAAGTAGGTCATAAATTCATATGAATACTTGCTCATACAATTGCACATGCCAAAAGATGAAGAAGAACAGAATCAAAAATATGACATTAAGTGGAGCACTTACAGGTATTCAAGGTGAAAGAGACCAGCAAAGGCATCGTCTCGAATGACAGTAAATGAGTTAGAATTCAGCAAGCTGAAAATGAAGACAGCAGGTTAGAAGCGAACCAGACTTTATGGTGCTCAGAATTAGTCAAGCAGAATTTATTGACTGCTCTTGCAAAACACTGAGACTCCCGCTGTGTATAGATGGCTCCGTGCGGCCTCCCGCTGTGTATAGATGGCGCCGTGCGACCTCCCACTGTGTATAGATGGCGCCGTGCGGCCTCCCGCTGTGTATAGATGGCACCGTATAGATGGCTACGTGCGGCCTCCTGCTGAGTATACGTGTATAGCTGGCTACGGTCGGCCTCCTGCTGAGTATAGATGCCGCATGGCGCTCCCCCCAGAGACAGCAGGAGGCCGCACAGCGCCATCTATACTCAGCGGGAGACCGCACGTAGCGATCTATACACAGCAGGAGGCCGCACGGCGACATCTATACTCAGCGGGGGGCCGCACGTAGCCATCTATACACAGCGGGGGGCGCACGTAGCCATCTATACACAGCGGGGGGGCGCACGGCGCCGTCTATAAACAGCGAGGGGCCGCACGTAGCCATCTATACACAGCGGGAGGCTGCACGGAGCCCCCCCAGAGACATCAGGAGGCCGCACGGCGCCAACTATACTCAGCAGGAGGCCGCATGCAGTCATACACACACACAAACATATACAGACACGCATAAACACATTTGAAACACAAAAATACATACAAACAGGCATCACACAATGACATCTGCCCACACACACACACACACACACAAACAGACAGACATCACACACACACACACCTGCCCACACACACACCTGCCCACACACACACACCTGCCCACATACACATCTGTGTGTGTGTATGTATAGTGTGTGTGTGTGTGTGTATAATGTGTGTGTATGTATACTGTGTGTGTATGTATAGTGTGTGTGTGTGTGTGTGTATAATTTGTGTGTGTGTATTTTTTTTTTAAGTTAAAAACAAGTAAAATGCTTGTGGCATCAATATCAAGACTCCAGATATAAGGGCCTATTCACACTGAATTTTGCAATGCATTCATCTCCTCTTTCCAGGCTTCTATCTAAATCCCTGAAAAATGGCATTCAGATGTGCCTTGACATAGCCATTGATTTGAACAAAGGCAAACCGAGGCTAAAGTCTGAATCTTTAGGCTCCATTTTCTCTGCTTTCAGATGTCTCATTTCAGACAGCACAATCCTGAATTTCAGGGATTCAGTTGTAAGCCTTGTGTAAAGACCTGAATGCAGCGCTGAATGTAGTGTGAATAGGTCCTTACATCCTACACCACCTCAGGGGATTGTTGTTATGGAGTATTGCCCCTGGGTGGCCGCAGTTATGACCACCACCAGGGCTCGCGGTCACCCACCCTAACTTTGGTATTCTGGGGAGCTGGTATAATGAATATCTGAGAAGAGCCCTAGAGAAGCAAGAACATTGGACAACCAAGAGGTGGTGGCCTCAAGTCAGGTGTAGTGTTCAACAGGGCAAGAATTTCTAACCTGCCCACACACACACACACACACACATATACACACACACACCTGCCCACACAGACACACACACACACCTGCCCACACAGACACACACACACCTGCCCACACACACACACACACACACCTGCCCACACACACATCTGCCCACACAGACACACACACACCTGCCCACACACACACACACCTGCCCACACACAAACACACCTGCCCACACACAAACACACCTGCCCACACACACACACCTGCCCACACATACACACCTGTCCACACACACACACCAACACCTGCCCACACACACACACACCTGCCCACACACACACACCTGCCCACACACACACACACCTGCCCACACACACACACACACCTGCCCACACACACATCTGCCCACACAGACACCTGCCCGCAAACACACACACACACACCTATATACACACACCTGCCCACACACACACCTGCCCACACACACACACACCTGCCCACACACACACCCACACCTGCTCACACAGACACCTGCCCACACACACACACACACACACACACATATACACACACACACACCTGCCCACACAGACACACACACATATACACACACACACATATACACACACACACACACCTGCCCACACAGACACCTGCCCCCACAGACACCTGCCCACAAACACACACACACCTGCCCACACACACATCTGCTCACACACACACACACTCACCATCCCCCGGCTCAATTCCTCCTGCCTGCTCTCTCTCTTTTCCGGTGCAGCACTGCAGGCCGGGGCGCACTGTGTGACGTCACAGCTAGGAGACACAGCCGCGCACAGGGCCATGTCTCCTAGCAGTGACGCGGCCGGGCCAGCACAGGGAAGTTAACTGCTGCAGTGCTGGCCCGGCCGATGAAGAAGTAGCGGTGGCCGCTGCTGGGGGAGCAGTCCAGGCCCCCCCCTCCCGCCACTGCTACCGCTATGTGCCGCGGCGGCCCGCACATATAATGAGGGCAATCCGGCATTAGACACCCCGCCTGGAGCCGCGGACCCCCTGCAGGCTCGGGGCCCTGGGCGGTCGCCCGGATTGCCCTCATTATAATCCGCCTATGGATATAGGGCATGGAAAACGGCATCACAGCTGCAGCGGCTACGCTGGTGGTAGAGGGTCCCTCCGCGTCCGACATCTTCCTCCCTCCTAATTAACCGTGGCCTACCTTCTGGCGATCCTCTTCTGTAGGCCGCGGCTTCCCTCGCGATGCTCTGGGAGAGGACCTTGCGTTGCTCGGTGATGACGTCGGCATCCGCTGGATCTCCATCCAGGACCTTGAGCAGCGTCTCAGCGTAGGGCGGGGCTTCAGGTCTCACGCGTTTTTGGACGTCCACGCCCCTCTTCTTCCCGCGCGTCGTCCCGAAGATGGCGCCCGATGGCGGGAAACGGCTCCGATTGGCGGGAAATGGCCCCAAATGGCGGGAAACTTCACTCAGATATGTATAGAGTCTTTTCCAGGCACGCAATACCCGTTTGTGGCAGGTTGGTCACAATTCTGCCGACTACGCCAAAGCTGACTCCCCCCCTGGGCCGTGGGGTACCCGGAACCGGGCCTTCTAGTGTACGGTGCTGATGGGGGTAGTAGTGGCAACCCGATCCCGTGGCTCAGGGTGGTCAGACCAAATGGTGGCAGTCTATTTATCAGTGTTTTGAATGTCCGACTACGCCACCCGTGGATTGCGGTTGGAGATAACCGCCGCTGCAAGGCAGACCGCTGAGGCTGGTGTTGGTGTGCAGCACAGGGGTAGGATAACTCCCCATGGGAAGAGTGTAGCCTCAGGGCAGTGTAGGTGGATGTTGGGGGTGATAGTGCAGGCCGCAATAGTAAGAGTTCAGAGTCCGCTTCAAACAGTTCAGGGTCTTTATTGTAGATATTATTAATGGCCCAACAGTACCGGTTAGGAATGGGCCTGGGTGTCTGAGAGCAATCGGGCGAGCCCCACTGGTCAGGGTGAGTGTGTAGGCCTACCGTTCTCTCTATGCTCTTTCTGACTATCCCCCTTTTCGTGGTGTAATAGCCCACGTCCCTGAGCTGGCCGTGTACTTCTCTCCTGTATGGCTTGCGACTCAGGCCTTGGGTACCTGTTGCTTGCTCCTCGATGTACTGGTCCCTCTGTGTGGCGGAGCCTCCAGGCTTCTTAGGCCAAGGGACCTGAAATCCCTCGCAGCTTGATTCTCTGCTGCTGGGCTTGTAACCCTGACAGCCTCGGACCCCAATGTCCAGTAGATTGGTTCTCTGCCAGGACCGGCTCTCGTCGCCTCTGTCCCTGGCTTGCAGTTTCTCCTCTGCCTCACGGACTCCTCAGCTACAGCTGAACTGTCCCTCCTTCTCTGGGACTAGTCTCACTCCTGAGCTAGGTCTTCCAGTTCTCTCTAACCCTGCCCCCAGTTCCAGCTTTTATAGGGGCAGCCAGCTCCCCCTGCTGGCCTGGGACAGGAGGTGCTGTATGCTAATTGTCCCTAACCAGGGGACCTCCCTCCTGCTTTCAGAAACAGATTATTGTTTGTGGCATCCAGGCCTGGGGTGACACACACACACTGCTCTATATTTAGTATGATGCCCCCACTCCTCCATATATATAGCATGATAGTCCCACTGCTCCATATATAGGTGCATCTCACTAAATTAGAATATCATCAAAAAGTTAATTTATTTCAGTTCTTCAATACAAAAAGCTGTCTTTCAGCTCATCTGCATTGTTGGGTCTGGTGTCTCTCATCTTCCTCTTGACAATACCCCATAGATTCTCTATAATAGATTCTCTATGGGGTTAAGGTCAGGCGAGTTTGCTGCCAATCAAGCACAGTGATACTGTTGTGTGTAAACCAGGTATTGGTACTTTTGGCCGTGTGGACAGGGGCCAAGTCCTGCTGGAGAATGACATTTCTATCTCCAAAAAGCTTGTCGGCAGAGGGAAGCATGAAGTGCTGTAAAATGTCCTGGTAGCCGGCTGTGCTGACTTTGGTCTTGATAAAACACAGTGGACCTACACCAGCAGATGACATGGCCTCCCAAACCATCACTGATTGTGGAGCCTTCACACTAGACCTCAAGCAGCTTGGATTGTGGACTCTCCACTCTTCCTCCAGACTCTGGGACTTTGATTTCCAAATGAAAATTGGAACTCTAGGACCTTGTGGAGTGTGTCAATGACTGCCTTCTGGACATCTGTCAAGTCAGCAGTCTTCCTCATGATTGTGGAGCATACTGAAACAATATTGAAGAACTGGAATAAATTAACTTTTTGAAGATATTCTAATTTAGTGAGATGCACCTGTATATACTATGATGGTCCCACTGCCCCACATACATATAGTATAATGGCCCCACTACTCCATATGTAGTATGATGGACCCACTACTCCAGATATATAGTAGGATGGCTCCACTGCCCGATCATTTAAAAAAATATCTCACTTAATCCTGATTCCCTACATCACGGCCTCTGTCTCCTCTTCCATGGCGGGACAGCAGAGCAGAGCGATGCAATGATGTCACCGAGCCACCTGCGTGAGGATGCTGACATCTCGTTAACCGCAGGCCTATGGCGATCTGTGGCATATGAAAGAGATAGTGATAGGGCAGGGAGCTTGTGTCCCACTGCTTTATCATGCGACGCCTCTGCATAAGAGATATTAGGGCTACATTAGCTACGTCACAGAAGACACTGGAGCTGGAGTATATAGAATAGGAGACACTGGGGCTGGCGTATATTCATCACAGGATACATTGGGGCTAGAGCATATACATCACAGAAGAAGCTGGAGTATATAGAATAGGAGACACTGGGGCTGGAGTATATAGAATAGGAGACACTGGGGCTGGCGTATATTCATCACAGGATACATTGGGGCTAGAGCATATACATCACAGAAGAAGCTGGAGTATATAGAATAGGAGACACTGGGGCTGGAGTATATAGAATAGGAGACACTGGGGCTGGCGTATATTCATCACAGGATACATTGGGGCTAGAGCATATACATCACAGAAGAAGCTGGAGTATATAGAATAGGAGACACTGGGGCTGGAGTATATAGAATAGGAGACACTGGGGCTGGCGCATATACAGTTCTGCTCAAAAGTTTACATACCCCGGCAGAATTTTTCCTTTCTTGGCCTTGTTTCAGAAAAAATGAATGATAACAAAAACACTTTTTCTCCACTCATGGTTATTGGTTGGGTGAAGCCATTTACTGTCACATTTCTGTGTTTTCTCTTTTTAAATCTTAATGACAACTAGTGATGAGCGAGCATGCTCGCTACTGCTCGGTGCTCGCCCGAGTATCTCACTGCTCGAGATGCTCTGCGCTCACCGAGTATTTCCGGGTTGGTCGGGCGGGAAGTCGGGACCCATCCCTGCATGTTTGGTGCTCTTTACAGAGCCAATGAACATGCAGGGATTGCCTGCCATGCACTGTAATGCCATAGCCATGTTGGTTGTGGGCATTACAGTGATTGGCTGGCCGCACAGCGTCATCAGGTCTATATCTGACCTGGCGCCGCCATGCTCATCACAGTCACTCCGGATCAGACAGTGTAGGGAGAGCTGATGCTGCGTTAGGGAGAGATTTGATCGTGCATTAGGTAGTGTAGTGAGAAAAACCGCACATTACACATATACATCTCAACAAACAGTCCTTCTGAGGACTAATCCATCTGCAGATATATCAGGCAGGCAGTGTAAATAGGCAGGCAGGCAGTGTATATAGCAGACTGCAGTGCATATAGCACAAGAGGCTCCATTCCAAATCTGCCTTCTGCTGCTGTTAGATATTTCTATACAAAGGCCCAGGTCTCAGGGGCGAGGAATACTTTTCTTTGGATCTTAATCCTCATTATTTGCTTATAAAGCAATCCAGAGAACAACGTTTTTCTGCACCATTTGCTTGTTGGCACTGCAGAATACAGCCAGGTCCTTTCCATATTAGAGCGCTAGAAATCCAGCTATTTAAAACTGTGTTTTCTCCGTCACACAGATCACATATACGTTGTCAGAAAATACTGCCATTTCTGGCCTCCATTTTTTCAGTGTGTCAGTGAAGCAATTCACAGCAGTTTGCTGTTCACACTACTTACCTACAGGCCAGGTATTTAAAACTCTGTTTTCTCCATCACACCGATCACATATAACTTCGCTTCAAACTCAATCATTTGTAGTGAGCGTGGAAGATGCTATCCTCCATTTAAAATGGGCAAGGCACGTGGCAAGGGACGGGGAACTGGACGTGATGGTAATGGTGCATGCAGAGGCCGAGTACAAGGCCGTGGGCAAGCCGAAATTGTGCCACAACAAACACCCACATCTTCTCGCCTGACCTTCCTGTCCCAATTTCTAGGGGACCGCAGCACACCACTATTGAACCCAGATCAGTGTCAAAAGGTTGTTGGTTGGATAGCGGATAATGCTTCCAGTCACTTAGCCACCACCACCACCACCACCCTGTCTTCCACACGGTCAAGTCTCAGTAGCCATGAGTCTGGACCTCATATTCCTCACCCTGATCCTCCTTCCTCCCACCATGCCGAGTACCCAGAGACAATTGATCCCACACTTGGACAATCTGAAGAGCTGTTCACTTTTCCATTTATAGATTCGGGCCTCTCGCCCGGTCCACTTGAAGCGGGGCAAGAGGAGATCACGTGTAGCGATGCCCAAATATTTGAGCAGCCACGGTCACACGAAGGCGACGGTGGGAAACTGTCATAAGAGGTGGACGATGATGAGACACAATTGACAGAAAGTCAGGAATAGTACCAGGGTGCAGAAGTGGGAGACGAGGTGGTGGATGATATAGTAACTGACCCAACCTGGCAGGAGGACATGCAGAGCAAGGACAGCAGCACACAGGGGGAGGGAGGCAGAGCACCCCAACAGGCAGGAAGAAGCAGTGTGGTGGCCGCAGACAGAAGGCAGGCTACCGTTTCCCGTAACACCAACATGAAGGAAGTTGCCACTACAACTGTTAGGTCTTCCCGAGTCTGGTTGTTTTTTAAAGACTCTGCCGATAACTCCAAAAAGGCCATTTGCATCACGAGCCAGACCAGCATCAGCAGGGGTGGCAAAACGACCAGCCTGACCACCACCAGCATGATGAGGCACATGGCAGCAAAGCACTCGACTTTGTGGGCCGAACACCAGGGTCCAGGAACAGTGTCTACAGGTGGCACCATTGCTTCTTCTGCTGTTGTGCATGCAAGTCAATCCCCTGTCCATAGTACAAAGATGCCTCCTGCCCTGCTCCTGTCATTGCACACTCTCAAGTAGCAGCATCAGGAAGCACGTCCATGTCCTTGTCCCAGCGCAGCGTTCAGTTGTTCATACTCCAGTCCTTGGAATGCAAGCGCAAATATGCAGCCAACGTCCCACAGGCCACACTACTAAATTCTCACAATTCACGACTGCTTGGCTCGAAATGTTGCCTTTTAGGCTTGTGGAAACAGAAGCATTCCGCAACCTGATGGCGGCGGCCGTCCCTCGGTACTCTGTCCCCAGCCGCCACTATTTCTCCCAGTGTGCCGTCCCCACATTACACAAGCAAGTGTCCCAAAACATTAGCCGTGCCCTCAACAACGCAGTTACCGGTAAAGTCCACCTAAACACGGACACGTGGACAAGTGCTTGTGGGCAGGGACGGTACATCTCGCTGATGGCACACTGGGTTAACATAGTGGAAGCCGGGACCCAGTCGGACCTTGGGACGGAACACGTCCTCCCGACGCCAAGGATTGCAGGCCCTAGGTCAATCAGGGTTGCCCCCACGGTCTACAGCTCCTGAACCTCATGCTCCTCAGCCTGCTCCTCCTCCTCAGCCTCCATCTCCGAAATGACCACATCAGTCACAAGCTGGAAGCACTGCAGCACTGCCTCGGCCAAGCGGCAACAGGCTGTGCTGAAGCTAATATGCTTAGGTGAAAAAACACACAATGCTGAAGAGTTATGGACAGCTCTGAAAGAGCAGGCAGATCTGTGGCTCAAACCGCTGAACCTACAGCCAGGCATGGTCGCGTGTGACAATGGCTGGAACCTGGTGGCGGCTCAGAGGCGAGGCGAGCTCACACACGTACCATGCCTGGCCCATGTGCTTAACCTCGTGGTTCAGCGGTTACTCAAATCCTACCCGGAGCTGCCGGATCTGCTTGTTAAAGTATGCCGCCTGTGTGCCCATTTTAGAAAGTCAGCTACAGCTTCCGCTGCCCTTGCAGTGTTTCAGCAGCGTTTGCAGCTTCTGGCTCACAGACTGGTGTGTGATGTCCCCACACGTTGGAACTCTACATTGCAGATGTTGGGAAGGATTTGTGAGCAGAAGAGGGCAGTTGTTGAGTACCAGCATCAAAAAGGCTATCGGTATTCAGTTCAGACTCCACACATAAGACCTCAGTAGTGGACGTGGATGTCAGACATATGTACCATCCTCCAAAACTTTGAGGACTCCACCAAGATGGTGAGCGGCGATGACGCCATAATTAGCGTCACCATCCCGCTTCTCTGTCTTCTGAAACGCTCTCTGCTCACAATCAAAGATGATGCATTGCAGGCGAAGCATGATAAGATGGAGCAATTAACCATACAGGGTGATTACACACAGCCAAGCCTCATCTCATCCCAACGTGGATTGGGTGACAATGAGGAAGAGGAGGAGGAGGAAGGACAGGAACTAGTTTCATGCACTATAGACGGTGCTATCTGCACAGCTGTCATACCGTCTGTTCAGCGTGGATGGCCAGAGGACAGAGAGGAGGAGGAGGAGAGCATGGTCAGTCATCCTCTTGGTGAGGACACGGAAGTCTTGCCTGTTAGTAGTCTGGCACGCATGGCTGAGTTTATGTTATGCTGCCTTTCCCATGACCCTCGCATTCTCAAAATTTTAGGTCATTACTGGTTGGTGACACTTCTAGACCCACTCTACAAGGAGAACTTTATATCTCTTATTCCTGAGGCGGACAGGTGTACAAAAATGAGGCAGTACCAGAAGGCCCTTGTTGCGGACCTATTAAAAAAATTCCCATCTGAAAACGCTGGAGGCAGAGGGCACACTTCGTTCGACAACCAAGGAGTACAGGCGAGAGAGACACAACTTCAATCCAGCAGAGGCAGGGGAACACTGTCAAAGTTCTGGGAGAGTTTTCTCAGACCCTCCCATCGCACAGGCCCTGAGGCGCAGGGTACTCTCACAAGGAGTGCAAAGTTTGGGAAGATGCTGAGGAAGTACCTTGCCGTACCGTACCAACGTCCTCCGTGATTCCTCTGTGCCTTATAAATATTGGGTATCCAAGCTAGATATGTGGAATGAACTGGCTCTCTATGCCTTGGAGGTCCTGGCCTACCCTGCCGCCAGCGTTTTATCAGATCGGGTTTTTAGTGCCGCTGGTGGAATTATAACTGATAAGCGCATCCTCCTGTCAACTGAAAATGCTGACAGGCTGACTCTTATAAAAATGAACAAGGGCTGGATTGGGCCAGACTTCTCAACACCACCGAATGATAGCAGCGTAACATAAACTCAAATCCAGTGTCTTTTCTTGGGAGGTGTATTCCCATGCACCTTTTCACACCCACACATGGGTATACGCTTCCTGATTTTGGCTATTTGATCTTGTCCTCCTCCTTCTCCTCATCCTCCACCACCATATCACCAGGGTGACCGTGGTCCATGATGCAACACCCACATAATTTTTTTTAAGGGTGTTTGACTCGCCCCTGGGCCGTGGGGCACTCGGAGCCGGGCAATAGGGAGACGGTGGGGGTAGTAGTGGCGACCCGGTTCCGTGGCTCAGGGTGGTCAGACCAGTGGTAGTCCTTTAGCCGTCCTAAGTGATGTCCGACTGCGCCACCCGTGGATTGCGGTTATTATGAACCGCCGCTGCAAGGCAGATCGCTGGGGCTGATGATGTATGCAGCTGAGGTAGTGTGACTCCCCACGGGAAGAGTGCAGCCCCAGGGCAGTGTAGTGGATGGTGGGGGTGATGGTGCAGAGAGTCCCAGTGCCGTTAGTGCTGGAGGAGCGAAAGAGTACACAGACAACGTACTACAGTCCAATGTCTTTTACTCACAGTTCATGTACTCCGGGTCACTTCTGTAAGCAATGACCGCCCGAGCCGTGCTGCGTCCACCAGGTGAGGGGCTCGGTCAACCCCAGGCAGTTCAGGAGCATGACACAGGACCCCTTCAATCCTTTCTCTGGCCTGCCTCACCAGTGACCCACTTTTGTCCAGCTGCCGCAGACTTGTGCGGGTAAATGTGGTTCCCGTTCCCCGCTGTCCTATATGGTGCCTTCCTAGCAGGTTTGATGAGGTGTCGCACCAATAAATGATCACGACCTCCGGTCTTTGGCTGAGGGCTGTTTCTCCTCCACCAACTTGGGATCCGGTACCCTTAATCTGCCTGACCCTTCACCCTGTATTCTCGTTGGTTCTTAGGGTCCCTTCTGCCGTCTTGTTCCTGAGCCCTTCTGTTTCTCTCTTTCTCTTTCTCTTCTGTTCCTTTCTGTTCTTGTTCCTTTCTGTTCCTGGCCTTCACCCTAGGCCTGCCTCGTGGAGCTGGGCCCAGACTGAGCCACAGCTCCCTGTCAGCCCTCTCTGGCTGAACTCCTTCTCTTACTCCACTCACTGAACTTCTCTTCTTCTCTTCTCTCTGTGCTGGCTGGGCCTCAGAGGCTAGGCCCGCCTACGGAGAAGAGCCCCTTGCAGAGGCCCCCACTCTGTCACTTCTTCTCTCTGACTGAACACTGTTCTAAGATGGTGCCTACCTTTTATACCTCCCTCTAGAACATGAGCCCAGGTGACCAGCAAACAATGGGCTCCTATCTACGCTCAGGAACCAACCCCTATCTGCTCCTACATCACTGGGTATTCCTACCCCCTCCCCACTCCAGCCAGGGACATGGTCTGTCGTGCCTGCATTTCTGTCTAATGGCAGCACCGTTGAGCTGTCCCTCGGAAATGGGGTGAGTGTGCTGTATGCAGCTAACTGAACCCTGGTCCATACTCCATCCTTACCCAGGAGTGGAATATCACACCTCTGGCAGAGGTGCAATACCCCTGTAGCGGTCGAGCCCTCGGGGCGCTACATTTTTATGATGCCCGTAAAAAAAATTTTTTATACAGTATGTTCATGTATACCCCCCAGGAGTAAATGTTTGTCAGCCCATACACTTAGTGCATGGCATTACAAGTATAGGAGGCCCGCTCCTTTCTAATGGTAACAATTTTTTATGATGCGCTCCTCCACGTCTCTTCCAAGGGCCATTGAAGTGCCTCCAAATTTTTGGCAGCTCTTGCAGTCACTGCATAGTCCAACACTATGGGAGACTCTCTCCTTTCTAATGGGAATTTGTCATTACTGTGGCCTGGTCTATGTGTCTTTAAATTCTTAGTGGGTTTTTTCCTAAACTTGGTCAGCCGGTGGACTCACTGCATACCCTATAACTGTATAGCAGACCCTCTCCTTTCTAATGGGAACATGTCGTACCTTGTTAATGTGGCCCTGCTCTGTATGTCCTTAAATTCTTAGTGGGGTTTTTCCTAAAATTTGTCAGCCGTTGGATTCACTGCATACCCTATAACTGTATAGCAGACCCTCTCCTTTCTAACGGGAACATGTTGTACCTTGTTACTGTGGCCATGCTCTTTGTGTCTTTAAATTGTTAGTGTTTTATTCAAAAATTTTGGCCACCCTTGCAGTCACAGCATGGGCATTACCACTATAGAAGACCCGCTCCTTTATAATGGGAACATTTTTTTTACTGAGACCCTCCTCTATGTCTCTTCAAAGGGGTATTAGGTTGCGTCCAAATTTTTGACAACCCTTGCAGTCACTGGATGCGCAATAACAGTATAGGAGACCCACTTGTTAATAATGGGAACAACAAAGCATAGCCCTCTGATGGCTCTCTAACAATAGCTAGGGCCGACTGCTGGCCTTTTAAGAATAGTAAGGGCCGTCTGATGTTCCTATAAAAATAGGCTTTATGACTTTCAGAGTCCCTCCATCATAAATAAAACAGGATGTGTCTGATGACACCACATTGCCAGATTAGGTTGTAAAATGTTAAAATGACTTTTCCCGGTGAATGCATTTGTCATAAAAAATAACATAAAAAAACATAACAATAGGATCTTTCTTTAGTATAAAAAATAGCATCACCAATTTAACCTCAATGTAATCACATTGTTCAGCTCATGCACCTCCTCCTCCATCTCCGAAATGACCACATCAGTCACAAGCTGACAGCACTGCTGCACTGCCTTGGCCAAACAGCAGCAGGCTGTGCTGAAGATAACATGCTTAATGCTTAATTAACAAACCGCCCAGCGCTGCATAGTTGTTGAAAGCTGTAACACAGCAGCTTGATCTGTGGCTCTCACCGCTGAACATACAGCCAGGCATGGTCGTGTGTTACAATGGGCGGAACCTGGTGACGGAGAAATGACAACCGGGGTAAATAAGGTTTCCCTATATGCTAGTCCTTTCACAGAGCTAAAGAATATGGCATGCTGTGAAATACAACTCCCACTGAGAAGCTGTTTCAGATTGAAAAACATTCTGCCCACCAGAGGATTTGTTTCTGAGGGCTAACCTTTCTCACCCGCTCAAGAGCCCCATAGCAGCTGCAAAGTTAGCGCTATCATGAACTCTCCTGAGGTAGAAGCCAAGGCACACCAGAGAATTCTCTGGTGGGACTGTCCAACCCTGTGGGAGAACATACAAATTTCTTGCAGATGTTGTCCTTGCTGGGATTTGAACCCAGGATCCCAGTGCTGCAAGACTTCAGTGCTAACCACTGATCCAATGTGCTGCCGTTCACCCTCTAATATCTAACAGGCTGGAGAAACTTGAACCTACTGCCACTCTATCATCAGCTCCTTTGTGAGAAAATTTATTTTGGCAGCCACTCAGTCTACCAAATAAAATTCCAGAGAAGGAAATTGAGGATGGCTTCGCTGCTGGTACTGGGGGCAGTGCTAATACCATGGTGTTGTACCATAGTTTGCTGGAAATATTCCAGGCTGGTAGGAGGCAAGAAAATTGCCACAGAAAAGTACCAGCAGTAATGTTCAGGCCACATTTCAAGTGCAAGCAGCTTTAGAGGACTTCCTGGGAGAAATGACACGCAGGGTAGATACGGTTTCCCTCTATGCCAGTCCTTTCACTGAGCTAAATACAACTCTTATCAAAAAAAGTTGTGGACTGGCTCCGTACCGTCCCTGGCCACATTCACCTGTCCACGTGTTTGTGGTTAGGCAGTCCTTCTTAGTAAGTGCACTGGGTAGGGCATGGGTAATGTTGTGGGACCCGTGCTTGTGGAAGGCGAAGGCGATACCGGGAAAAATACTGGCGGCTGGGGACCGAGTATGGACACCCGGCCGCCGCCTGCATGAGGTTGTGAAAAGCTTCCACCTCCACAAGCTTAAAAGGCCATATTTCAAGTGCAACGAGCTGCCCAGAAATCTGTCAGTTTAGTGTTGCGGCCTGTGGGTGGGTGGGTGGCTGGCTGCATACTTGCAATTGCATTCCAAGTAACAGAAAACTAAGCAGATGATGGCCTCTATCATCATCATGGCCTCACCTCGGCACTATGAACTCTCCTGAAGGAGAAGCCAGGGCCCGCCGGAGGAGTCTCTGGTTCTCTGGTGGGCCCGTGCAACCCTGCCGAAAAGCAGCCCTGGCTAAGAAAAGTGTGGGGGAAGGTTCCTGGACACTCTATGGCTGCTTTTTTAATGCGGATCAGCCATGCTTATGCATGTTATTTCTCAAAACGCATTACGGATCAGGCCATTTTCCAATTCTGTATTCAAGAAATTAAATGCGCAAAGAAAGATGTGTGTGTGTCAAAGCACCATTGACAAGTGCGAGTTGATGTTGGATGGGCTGCCATTGCTTCTGCAACAAGCTCAATTACAGGATTTTCTGGGAGAAATGACGCGCAGGGTAGATACGGTTTCCCTCTATGCCAGTCCTTTCACCGAGCTAAATACAACTCTTAGCAAAAAAAGTTGTGGACTGGCTCCGTACCGTCCCTGGCCACATTCACCTGTCCACGTGTTTGTGGTTAGGCGGTCCTTCCCAGTAAGTGCACTGGGGAGGGCACGGGTAATGTTATTGGACCCGTGGTTGTGGAAGGCGGAGGCGATACCGGGAAATATAGTGGCGACTGGGGACCGAGTATGGACACCCGGCCGCCGCCGGCATGAGGTTATGAAAAGCTTCCGCCTCCACGAGCCTAAAAGCCACATTTCAAGTGCAAGCAGCTGTCAAAAATTTGGCAGTATAGTATTGCAGCCTGTGGGTGGGTGGCTGCCGGCATTCTTGTGCTTGCATTCCAAGGAATGGGGTAGGGACAACTGAACACTGCAGTGGGACAAGGACGTGGACGGTGATTGTTGCAAGTCTGCAACGACAGGTGCATGGCGGGAGGCATCTTCGCATGTGCCAAGGATCACTTATGATGGGCACACATTTAGGCAGTGACCTGGGATTCAGAGATGTTTACAGAGGTCTTCCCCTTGCTGTTCCCATGTCTTTTCAGCACTCTATGCATGTGTCTGATGATGTGTTACACACCACATGGCCAGATAAGGTTGTAAAATGTTAAAATGACATTTCCTGGTGAATGCATTTGTCTTGGTTGAAAGCAATGCAAAAGTGCAAAAACGTGTCAAAAATGCTACGTGTGAACATAGCCCAAGGTGTGTAGGAGTATTTGTGTTTTTGTTTATTTATTTTGCCTTATATACAAGTCATCACCCTGGAAAGGATGTTCCTTACGCCGTAAAAGTGGCGTAATACTCTGACGACGTTGTTGACAGCAGTGATCTGGGAGTCAGAGATGCTTCCAGGGGTCTTCCCCATGCTGTTCACATGTCATTTGAGCACAGTTCCCATCGATTTGGGCAATTTTTAGGCCCTCTGCAGACCGCCGTGGGGAGCCACCTGAAAAATGCTCAAGTTTCCCCTAGACTTATATTGGGCTCATTGCTCGGGTTGAGCACCCGAGTATTTCAATTTGCTCGACCCGAGCAACGAGTACTCGAGCATTTTAGTGCTCGCTCATCACTAATGACAACCAAAAACATCCAAATAATCCTGATCAAAAAGTTCACATACCCTGATGATTTTGGCCTGATAACATGCACAGAATTTGACACAAATGGGTTTGAATGGCTACTAAAGGTAACATCCTCACCTATGACCTGTTTGCTTGTAATCAGTGTGTGTGCATAAAGCTGAGTGAGTTTCTGGGATCCAGCCACTGACTTTTCTGGATTTTGAGATGGGGAAAGCAAAAGAATTATCAACGGATCTACGGGAAAAGGTAGTTGAACTGTATAACACAGGAAAGGGAGGCAAAAAGAGTATAACACAGGAAAGGGATACAAAAAGATATCCCAGGAATTGATAATGCCAGTCTGCAGTGTTCAAACTGTGATTAACAAATGGAAAATCAGATGCTCTGTAAAAACCAAACCACAGTCAGGTAGACCAACAAAAATTTCAGCCACAACTGCCAAGAAAATTGTTCGGGATGCAAAGAAAAACCAACAAATAACATCAGCTGAGAACACACTTAGGGGTGTACTCACTTTTGTTGCCAGCTGTTTAGACATTAATGGCTGTGTGTTGAGTTATTTTGCAGGCACACCAAATTTACAGTTAAACAAGCTGTACACTGACTACTGTACATTGTATCAAAGTGTCGCATCTTCAGTGTTGTCCCATCAAAAATATATATATGTATTCCGGCCCATTTTTGGAGTTTTGTGTGAAATTATGTCCAATTTGCCTTTTTTTTCTCAGTTTTTTTGTGTTGTTCCAATAAACACAAAGGAAATAAACATGCGTGTAATAAAACATGTGTAATTTTCTGAAACAATTTCAAGGGTGCCAGCACTTTCCGCCATGACTGTATATGCAAGTAGAGTCCTTAACCCCTTTACAACCCAAAGTGGTTTGCACGTTAATGAGAAGGCCAATTTTTACAATTCTGACCACTGTCACTTTATGAGGTAATTACTCTGGAACGCTTCAACGGATCCCCCTGGTTCTGAGAATATTTTTTCATGACATATTGTACTTTATGATTGTGGTAAAATTTCTTCGATATCACTTGTGTTTATTTGTGAAAAAAACAGATATTTGGCGAAAATTTAGAAAATTTTGCAATTTTCAAAATTTGAATTTTTATGCCCTTAAATCGGAGAGATATGTCACACAAAAAAAGTTAATAAATAACATTTCCCATATGTCTACTTTACATCAGCACAATTTTGGAACCCAAATTTATTTTTATTAGGGAGCTATAAGGGTTAAAATTGACCAGCGATTTCTCATTTTTCCAACAAAATTTACAAAACCATTTTATTAGGGACCGCATCACATTTGAAGTCACTTTGAGGGGTCTTTATGACTGAAAATACCCAAAAGTGACACCATTCTTAAAACTGCACCCCTCAGTGAATCGGGTCATCATGGCAACATCCGGGAAGCCGCGGCACACATTGCTGGACGCCGGCAGGAGAGGTGACTATCCCGATCACCTCCCCTTGCCCCCGCAATGCTGCGAACGACTTCGATCCCAGCATTGCGGGGGTTAATGTGCGGGACCTCTCCCAGCACATAGCACCGGGTGTCAGCTGTGACAATCAGTTGACACCCGGCGGCGATCACGCCCACACAGCCTGTGTGCGGGCGCGATCGCAAAGATGTACTAATACGTATCAGGCTCTTAAGTCCCAGGGCGCAGATACGTATCAGTACGTCTTGGGCTTTAAAGAAGTTAAAATTATGTGAAAATGGGAAAAGTCACAAAACTTTGCAACTTTTCAAGAGCTTTATGCCAGTTTTCTGGCAAAAACACTGGTGAATCGGGTTCATAATCTCTAATCCTTTCAGCTCCCTTTAATTAGACTACTTTCAACAAACTAATTATAAGTATTGGGTCTGTTTTTTTTTTAATGCTTTTAAAATAATTGTAAATATTTTCAATCCCCTTTTGTTATAAGGATTTCCCAAAAATTAGCTAATCATAGGTTGTCCTGCATTCGTGACAGTGATTGACTGCGCGGTCACTTGGAAGTTTACATTGGCATCACTACAGGGCCGGTAAAGAAGGACTGTCAGGGACCCCCAGAGTGTGGTAAAATGCGCCAACTAATTCATAATTCATTTAATTCTCACACAATATACTAAGTTAGTGTAAGTCTACCAAAAAGCAACAAAACTTGGTGCTAAAAAAATTGAGCATAACTTTTTGAAAAATGAACCAGGTTATGCCAAATCTTACATATTTTGTGACTTTGTGATCAGTTATCAACACAAATATTTTACTCAAATTACCAGATCGATGGATAAGAATTGGGACTTTTCCCTAAATCTCTCCAAAACATCACCGCTTATAGAAGACCACCCTCATATCCAGATCAGATTTTCTGTGAGAGATGCCCAGATTCACAATATAGTATGCATACTGGCCATCTATGAGAAGTCCACCCCAATGGAAGTCCAGTTATTAAAGAGGATTTTACTGTTTATATAAGGGGCAGACAATGACAGTGAAGGGCCCTTAATCAGGACTTCTGATCTGGGCCCCCCACCCTCCATCAGGCACCACCTACATATACATTTCCATGTATATTTATATTAGGCACACATATAAAATTTGCACATGCTAATACTCTATACACATTTTAACGTATGCATATGTGGCACCCCAGGGGTCTGGTTTCCACAGTAACAGCAATGTTATGTCTGAGAGCAGGTGGGAGGTCTCTTGGTCAGGAATCCTATGCATGCCACACCTCCTGCCCAGTCCTGGGAGGGGAAGGACTTCCCCTATATAAACCTGGGGCTGAGGCAGGGTTAGAGAGTTCAAAGGGAGAGTTGAGCCAGGAGGGCGGACAGGGAGCTGTGGCTCCGGCTGGGCCCAGCTCCCGGGCCATGCCAGAAGTAGAGACAGAGAAGAGAAGCAGCATAGGAAGAAACAACAGGAGCTCTGTGGAGCAGTGCTACAAGGAGTCAGGGGCTGGCAGCTGCAGAGCTCGCCCTGACTGAGAAGTTATCACCGGACCCGGAGTCCGAGGCTGTGGGGACTAACCCTTACCCAGCAGCAGAAACCGTCCGGCAGGGGATTTCAAGTCCTCTGGCCCAGAAACCCGAAGGCACGGTCACACGCGTGGGACCAGCACCGCCGTCGTGGAGCGGAAGGCACTAGAAGGCCCCGAGTCACCGGCCATACGGGTGAGCACCACACGGTACACTCAGGGACGTGGGCTACTTTTACCCGCCTCTAGCAAGGTAGCCAGAAGAGTACAGTTAGTTGGGAAGGCCTACAACTCCACCTGGCCAGGGGAGATCCCATCTGCTCAAGGACTGACCAGGCCCCGATCGCTAGCAAGTACTCCGGGAGGGTCTGTCTTTGTCACCAGTAAAGACCCTGAACTACACCGCATCGTCTCTGAGTGGTTCCTGCTACCCCCATCTTCCACGTCGGCTGCCCTGAGGCCATACCCCTCCCGTTGGGGGTTATACCATCCACGCTGCACCATCCTTCCACCGGCCTCAGCGGTCTGCCCTGCAGCGGCAGCTCCATAGCTGCATTCAACGGGTGGCGTAGTCATCCTACATCTACTGCTAATATACCGCCACTTAGTCTGACTCCCTGGGCACGGACCGGGTCACCGCCACGAGACTACTACCCCTATCAGATCCGGCTCCGAGTAGTCCCTGCGTGCGCAACGCTACGTCACATAGGCCCAGGGCGCGTCACATATACATAGTGCACACAAACATAAAATACGGACATACACATAAGATGCACATACACAGTATAGAGTCCCGGTAGTCCTCATAGTTTTAAGCATGGACCCTGGCAAATTGTAGACGGACTTTTATTGTTCATGGGCTTTAAGGGAGAGAGGCTTCCTTTGTGGAGGACACTCATGAATGCCATTCATTTGCAGTGTACACCGTGTCGTGTCATGGAAAACACTCACCCTAGTTTGGCTTTCTACTTCTTCAGCTAATAGCAATGAATTTGCCTGTCGATTTTCTTCTCATCAGAAGATGCTTTTGTTTAGATGTTAACTTCCATCTGACTGATAAGAAAAGCTTTGCTGATCTTCTTGTAGACTTCACATTTTTTGTAAAGAAATTATTTTCTTTCTCAGAAATGTCTTGTGACATTTCTCTTCTATGTGGTACCACTTACCCTTCTCATCAGAGGACGCTTTTGTTTAGGTGTTAACTTCCATAGTCGGCCTGGACGTCTCTGTAAGATGGTTGCAGTTCCATCTTTGTTATAGTTTTGCATCACTTTTGCTACAGTATTCTGACTGATAAGTAAAGTTTTGCTGATCTTCTTGTAGACTTTACATTTATTGCAAAGAAATTATTTTCTTTCTCAGGTTTTGTGACATTTCCCTTCTATGTGGTGCCATTGCTGATAGCATGAAATGGGAAGGAGTTTTCTTTATTAAGTAACTTCCTTTTACAGACACCTGTCTGCTGGACATCTGTTTAATGAATAATTACACTTACCTGTGGTTCAGTTCTTGTTAATTAGAATTTTGTTGTCTAAACTTAGCTTTTCTCTTAAGACTGTTACTGGGATGTTCTCATTTTTGAAACATGATCTTGAATGAGTTTGTTAAGAAAATTACTTTTTTGGGGTCTGCAAAATACCAAATCTTGTTTGCATTCAATGGCTCAAATTTGCGAGAGTATTTTGTAGTATGGTATCCCATATAAAATGATGATTCTGAAAGGAAACTACAGGTTTGCTGACAAATCTATTTGGGTGTACTGATTTATGCTAAACACTGTATATATATATATATATATATACAGTACAGACCAAAAGTTTGGACACACCTTCTCGGTTAAAGATTTTTCTGTATTTTCAAGACTATGAAAATTGTACATTCACACTGAAGGCATCAAAACTATGAATTAACACATGTGGAATAATATACTTAACAAAAAAGTATGAAACAACTGAAAATATGTGTTATATTCTAGGTTCTTCAAAGTAGCCACCTTTTGCTTTGATGACTGCTTTGCACACTCTTGGCATTCTCTTGATGAGCTTCAAGAGGTAGTCACCGAAAAAGGTTTTCACTTCACAGGTGTGCCCTGTCAGGTTTAATAAGTGGGATTTCTTGCCTTATAAATGGTGTTGGGACCATCAGTTGTGTTGTGCAGAAGTCTGGTCGATACTCTGCTGATAGTCCTACTGAATAGACTGTTAGAATTTGTATTATTGCAAGCAAAAAGCAGCTAAGTAAAGAAAAACGAGTGGCCATCATTACTTTAAGGAATGAAGGTCAGTCAGTGCGAAAAATTGGGAAAACTTTGAAAGTGTCCCAAGTGCAGTTGCAAAAACCATCAATCGCTACAAAGAAACTGGCTCACATGAGGACCACCCCACGAAAGGAAGACCAAGAGTCAGCTCTGCTTCTGAGGATAAGTTTATCCGAGTCACCAACCTCAGAAATCGCAGGTTAACAGCAGCTCAGATTAGAGGCCGGGTCAATGCCACACAGAGTTCTAGCAGCAGACACATCTCTTCAACAACTGTTAAGAGGAGACTTTGTGCAGCAGGCCTTCATGGTAAAATAGCTGCTAGGAAACCACTGCTAAGGATAGGCAACAAGCAGAAGACCCTTGTTTGGGTTAAAGAACACAAGGAATGGACATTAGACCAGTGGAAATCTGTGCTTTGGTCTGATGAGTTCAAATTTGAGATCTTTGGTTTCAACCACCGTGACTTTGTGCGATGCAGAAAAGGTGAACGGATGGCTCTACATGCCTGGTTCCCACCATGAAGCATGGAGGAGGAGGTGTGATGGTGTGGGGGTGCTTTGCTGGAGACACTGTTGGGGATTTATTCAAAATTGAAGGCATACTGAACCAGCATGGCTACCACAGCATCTTGCAGCGGCATGCTATTTCATCCGGTTTGCGTTTAGTTGGACCATCATTTGTTTTTCAACAGGACAATGACCCCAAACACACCTCCAGGCTGTGTAAGGGCTATTTGACCAAGGAGGAGAGTGATGGGGTGCTACGCCGGATGACCTGGCCTCCACAGTCACCAGACCTGAACCCAATCGAGATGGTTTGGGGTGAGCTGGACCGCAGAGTGAAGGCAAAAGGGCCAACAAGTGCTAAGCATCTCTGGGAACTCCTTCAAGACTGTTGGAAGACCATTTCCGGTGACTACCTCTTGAAGCTCATCAAGAGAATGTCAAGAGTGTGCAAAGCAGTCATCAAAGCAAAAGGTGGCTACTTTGAAGAACCTAGAATATAAGACATATTTTCAGTTGTTTCACACTTTTTTGTTAAGTATATAATTCCACATGTGTTAATTCATAGTTTTGATGCCTTCAGTGTGAATGTACAATTTTCATAGTCATGAAAATACAGAAAAATCTTTAAATTAGAAGGTGTGTCCAAACTTTTGGTCTGTACTGTATATATATATATATATATATATATATATATATATATACATATATATATATATATATATATATAAACCTTATAAGTTTGGTATCACAGTAATCGTACTACTGACTCTGAATCATTTTGTCAGTTTGTTTTTACAACACAATACACACTGTAAAATGAAGGAACCCAAACCTGGCATTTTTTCTCATTTTTCAACACATTATATGATAAAATGAATGGTGTTGTTCAAAACTACAACACTAAGCGTCAGCACACTGTGATTTGCTGATCTGTAAGATGCGTTCTTTGTGCTGTGAAAATACACAGCTGTGATATCTCACCAAATATTCATAGTGGGAACTTAAAATTATGTTTTTCTGCCATGATTAAGGATGGTTTGGATGTATGAAACATGTTGACCTTTTATTTCTATCTTTGTGGAATTAAGGCTGCATGAACCAGTCACCAACCATTATCTGTATATGTACAAATATTAAGTGCTACTGAGTGCTGTAGGAAAAACTTAGAATAGTGAGGTGATTTGACAGTCCTGCCACAAATAATCTGTTTCTACTGCACACTTAAAATCTCTGATAGTGGGAATGAACCTGATTGCCTGCAGTAGTGCACTCCTGAGAGCTGGTGCAGCAGAGAAAATGTCTTGGACATGAGAGTGGGAGGTCCTGATTATGGAGGATGTTAATCTTAGCTCATTGGAGTGTAGATATGGTAGAGATGCAGGACTGTGCAGCAGTGTGGAGAGGTTTGTGGATGAGTGTAATGACTGGTACAGGGTGGATGCACCAGTGTAATTGCTGGAAAGAAATATGAGACTGACTGCTGCATTAAGGATAATGAGAAATACATTTAGTGAGAAGAAGAGCAATTAGTGAGTTACAAGTATTTGTGAATTCAAGACAAAAAGGAATCAGAGCAACAGTAACAGATTTTACTTTTTTTTAATTAATAATGGGATGAATAAAATCGTGAACATTGTCAATAGAATAAATCAAAGTCAGGAAGATAGCCGAGGTCAGATACCAGGTGATCAGTAAATGACACGTCAGACGAGCAGTATGAATACCGCGGAGCCCGATGACAGAGGCGTTACTGAAACTTGTCCAGGTTGACCAGTCAGAAGGCCACAGGTAGATGGTGAAGGTCCTTCTATACAGCTCCAGCAGTGATGATGGATCTGCTGGACTTCAGGGCGCTGGATGCTTAGGTGTCCCGTCTTTTAGATGGTTTTAGGGCAACAGTGACAGCATGCAAATGCGCGAGCAGCCCTGGATAATCCACGCCGGCAGGATGATAAGATCCGGCGGAAGATGGAACCTATGAGAAGAGAAATAAATATAATGTAAGTGATGGGACTCCATATTACATGATAATGCTGTGCAGTCACTGTGGCCGGACGGCAGAGGAATATTATCATACAGAGGTCAGGGGTCATTGTCAGCAATCATACATGTGACAATCCCATCACTGACAGATGACATCTACTCCACATGAATTATTCTCACTGACATCACACAACATGGAGTTGATTCTCACACTTACCTCGTCTCTTTTTCCCATTTTTTCCATTTTCTGAGTTTTGTTGCTCCATACTCAGATTTATTGCCGATTTTCTTTCTTCATGAGATGGAAATTCTGATGAAAAATTAAAAAAAAATCAGTAACAATATATTCTTATAGGATCTGCTTTGTCATAATATGGATAACATAAGAGACCTATAGTATTGTATAAAACCATGTGGGAATATTTGAGCCTTGAAGTCAACATTCACATTGCTGGTGCTGTAGACATGTACATACCTGGCAATGGGGACGAGGGTGGCAAGATGGTAACAGCATCGTCTGTATTACATACAGGAACAGATACTTTCTGCCTGTTTGAAGAAGAAAAACATGTAAATCTCAAGTAAACTCCGTATAAAAGGGGTTGTCTCACTAGAAGAACACCGACTATAAGGCCTAGTAGGACATATGACTGTCATAGTGGGGAAGGTCTTCTGCTCAAGACTACCTTTTATAGAGAGCTGAGAGGAAAACAACTACCAAGAATGGCCGGCATTTCATACTACATCTCTCCTACAGTGAGGGCAGCACTAAAAGTGCATGACCGGCCACAATTATGGGCTGTTATCTCCAACAATTCCAAAAGCTGAAAGCACAATGACCCATAACCATGGGGCGGTGGATGCTACATTTGATATTATGGTATTTATGTCCTATATTTGGTGTTGTGCACATATATCAGCCTGGAGCTCCCAGTAATGACCCCATAATCTACTCACATTTCTGAGATGTTTGTGTTGGATTCTGGTGTACACTCTGGAGGGGCCTTGGGATCCTCGTTGTTCACCATCCCGTTAGTGGTGGTAGAGTGCTAAATGTGGATAACAATAAGTTATTAAATATACATACTTTTTAATTTTATAGATCCTTTTTTTGTACATATTTTGGATTTATCGATCACATACCTACTTTAGAAAGCCTCTCAGAAGATGATGATGCAAATATTCGGAAGATAAAGTTCTCATCGTCCTCACTTGTGCCCTCCTTATCCTCTGAGATCAGATGGTTGTTTTCATCAGAGTGATCTACAAGACATAGGTAATGAAGGATTGTTAGAGGGTGTCAGTATAACACAGTCGCTATTTCTCACTAGGTTAATAGATGATGCAACGTAATATACAGAATACATGAAAAAAAACTCCTGTACAAAATTAGAGAAATAGGGATACAGTACGAACCCATGGTCAACATAGCTGAGATCCATGAAACATGGATAACATAGTAGACCAGAAAAACCATGTGGAAATATTTGAGCCTTGAAGTCAACATTCACATTGTTGGTGCTGTAGACATGTACATACCTGGCAATGGGGACGAGGGTGGCAAGATGGTAACAGCATCGTCTGTATTACATACAGGAACAGATTCTTTCTGCCTGTTTGAAGAAGAAAAACATGTAAATCGTAAGTAAACACAGTATAAAATGGGTTGTCTCACTATAAGAACACTGACTATAAGGCCTAATAGGACATATGACTGTCATAGTGGGGAAGGTTTTCTGCTCAAAACTACCTTCCATGGATCAGAACACAACTACCAAGAATGGCTGGCAAGTAATACTACAGCTCTCCTACAGAGTAGGCAGTGCTAAAAATGCATGACCTGCCACAATTATGGGCTGTTATCTTCTGCATTTTCTGAAGCCAAAAGTACAATGACCGTTAACCATGAAGCGGTGAATGCTGCATTTGATATTCTGATATTTATGTCCTATATTTGGTGTTGTGTACATAGATCAGCCTGGAACTCCCAGTAATGAAGTAATGACCCTTTATAATCTACTCACATTTCTGAGATGTTTGTGTTGGTTTCTGGTGTATACTCTGGAGGGGCATTGGGATCCTCATTGTTCACCATCCTGGTAGCGATGATACAGAGCTAAATACGGATAAAAATAAGATATAAAATATTTTTTTTATGTACTTTTAGAGTTGTTTTACATTTTTTTTACATGTTTTGGATTTATTAATCACATACTTACTTTACAAAGCTTTTCAGAAGATGACGTAAAATTTTGGAAGTCAAGGCTCTCATTGTTCTCACTTGTGCCTTCCTCATCCTTTGAGACCAGATGTTTGTTTATATCAGAATGATCTACAAGAAATAGGTAATGAAGTATTATTAGAGGTTGTCAGTATAACACAGTCACTATTTATCACTAATATTAATGGGAACAGATGATCACATATTAGGGAAGATGAGACAAACAGTCGCTTAGTCTAGATGACGTCTCCTTCTACTTACTGATAAATAAGCTGGTGTCTGCGTCTGAAACAAGCTGAGGAACATACTCCAGCTCCTGGCTCAGAATGTTGTCAAAGTCCAAGTCACTCAGGAATGGATGAACCTTGATCTCAAATGCTCCTCCTAGAAAAAGAAAAACAAAAGTGATGCGGACATAGTCAGGGATGGCTCCATATCTGAACAGTTTATCGTAATCTGAACTAATGACAAAACTGAGCCGACATGAAGGAAATAAACTGAAAGTCTTAGTGTGGAGAACTAGAAATACAGTAGATGAGCTGATAGAGAAATGCTGATCTTCATGGACATGAGCGATATGTCCTTGGTCTAATAAGGGAATATTAATACTAGTATATCTGTTACCTGTCCCAAGTCTACGCACAGGATTTCTTCTGAGCAGCTCAGTGATGAGATTCTGAGCATCCAGGGGTGGAGCGCGATCACAATTCCAAATTAGTTCTCCTGTTACATAGAAAATTACAGAAAATAAAACCTCTTTACTGGACTGTAACATAAAGCAAAGGAAATAACTAAACAAATGTAACCAATCAACGCAATGATCGGATTATTCTACTCACCAATGACAACCCTTTTATAAAGCTCAGTGAGGGAATCAGCATCAAATGGTACACATCCCAGCAGGAATTTATACAGGATGATCCCCAATGACCACCAGTCAACAGGTCTTCCATAGCCTTCTTTCAGGATGATCTCTGGGGCTATGTAACATGGGGTGCCACAGAACTGGAAACCAACAGAACATAGAGATGAGAATCGATGAAACAATTATTATGACAAGTTATCATCGTTAAAACACAATGCAGAAGATAAAATATTAGTGGAAAAGTTCTCTAGAAAGGAAGAACGTAGAGAAGAGACAATAGTGTGATGAGATTTGCAAATAACAAGCTAAGTTCTTGTAGGTGATGCTGACCTCACGGTCCTGGAACTCTCTGGAGATGTCCACTGCTAATTCCTTGTAGGTGTTAGTTTTCGGTATCATTAGACCAAGTTTTGAAATCCCAAAATCGGTAACTTTAATATGTCCAGTAGATGTAATCAGGAGGCTGCAAAAGAGAAGATGGTTTTAGCCTCACAGACTGAATGATAATAAATGACAACTTTCCCCACTTTATTATACTACGGGGGCACTTACTTTTCCGGCTTCAGGTCTCTGTGCACCACACCGTAACTATGCAGGTATTCCACGGCAAGTACCGCCTCTGCAAAGTACAAGCGGGCCATGGGGACAGAGAAAGGACCCCTGGTGCTTAGAAGGGTCCCACAGTCTCCACCTATAGAAGAAAGGAAATATGACCGGTGAGGGGTTTATACAGCAGATGACCATGATATACCACGAGCAGATAACCATGATGTATAATGAGCAGTGAGCGGAAACATCCTGGGGAGATCACACAGATAATGGCGTACATAGAAATCACAAGACCCCATATCAAAAGTTGTAATTGCCCCCCACCCTAAAAAATAAAAAAGAAATATATTTATATCCCTGTTGAAGCAGCTTGGTGTTCTCACCAGCAATACAACTTTTATGGCCATTTTAGAGTATGATGCTCCCAAAAATGCCCACACCCACACTCAATGAGTATGGTATCCCCACAGTGAATCCTCCTAAGGAGGCCACCACTTAGAAGGAGGCCAGCCACAACCCCCTACTCGGTGTGATGGCACCCACAGCAACCCTCCCACTCAGGATAATGGTTCCCACAGTCCCTCACACAATATAATGGTCCGCATAACTCCCCACTCAGTATGATGTCCCCACACAGAATGGGGGCCTCCATACAGAGTGAGGACCCCCACAGCACCCCACTTAATATGATGACCTCCACTCAGCATTCACAGTCCCCCCATATCTAGTCATACGGCCCCCTTTCAGTATTTTGGCCCCTACTAGCCACCTACTCAGTATTTTTGCCCCCACCAGCCCCACCTCCTTGAAGAAGCAAATACCGCTGAAATTGTGATGACAGGTGGAGGGATGCTGCCCACTGCTGAGCGTCGACAGACCCCCTCCGACTGATGAGCCCCATAGCGCCCCTGCACCAAGATCAATGAATTTACGAGCATCTTGGTAATAGATAACCTATAGTAAATGCTCTGTGGGGAAGTAACCAACAATGTCCTAATGATATGAGCAGTGATAAGATGAAAGCAGACATGGGCTGAATATAATACAATAGATGTGTCTTACCTCCTACATACTCCATGACCATACACAGGTGAGATCTAGTTGGAAAGGAGCAGAGCATGGAGACCACAAAGGGACAATCAGCAAATGTTAAGATGTCCCTCTCCAGAAAGGCCCATTCCAATCTCTGTGCAGTATTTAGGTTCCGCTTAGCCATTTTCTTCATAGCAAAGGTCTGGTGTGAGTCTTTATGATGCACTAAGTAGACGGCCCTGGAGAGAAGGAGAATCCATCGGTTATAATAAATCCTTATTAATAATCCATATATAGAAATCATTATATGTTTAATACTGGTATCCTGGTAACATTTCTCCTTGCGGAGAGTGACATGTTAAGCTTGTCAAGGTGAGGAGACTTTTAAGCCTCAATGATCCTCTGGGAAATATGCAAATTGTCTCTTCAGAGAGGAAGAGAACTAGAACTCTAGTGCCACCTATAGGAAGTAGTAATCCTAAAAGTCAATATCGACCCTTTAACGAGCCTTATCACATGACATGGAATAATAGCCATAACCAAAATCTCAATTTTCGGACACTATGTTTTGGGGTACAAGCACTCATCAGTGCAAAGTGTGAGATATGGTTTGGCTGGGTAAGAGGCATCTGACCGGGATCCAAGCGGTAACGTTTCTCCTTGCGGAAAAAGCCATGTTAAGCATGTCAAGGTGAGGAGACTTTTAAGCTGCAATGCTCTTCTGGGAAATATGCAAATTGTTTCTTTTCAGAGAGGAAGAGAACTAGCACCCTAGCGCCACCTATGGGAAGTAGCAATCCTATTTCCCAGAGGAGCATTGTGGCTTAAAAGTCTCCTCATGTCCGCAAGGAGAAATGTCAACCCCTTGGATACCGGTCAGACACCTCTCACCCAGTCAAACCATATCTCACACTTTGCACTGAAGAGGGGCAGTACCCCAGAACACAGTTCCTGCAAATTGAGATTTTGGTTTTGGCTATTATCCTAAGTCATGTGACAAGGCTTGTTAAAGGGTCGATATTGACTTTTAGGATTGCTACTTCCTATAGGTGGAGTTCTAGTTTGCTTCCTCTCAGAAGAGACAATTTGCATATGTTTAATACTAGAAGTCTGGCCGACACTATAAATCCACATCTAGAAATACATAAAATAGCACTACATAGATCACCTATTGGAGGTCTCCACAATGCCACTTCTGCCGGAGCCATCACCCAGGTCACATTATAGATACGAGAATCTACTGAAATTCTCTTTGGGCAGATTCGCTATAACTGACCAAATACAATTTAGTGCAAATAAAATTGGTCCAAAATGAATGTGCTCCAGGGCTCTCTTCTGCTGCTGAGGCCAGTGATTGGGCCCACATGGTCATGGTGGAGGGTGTAGATGTCATTGACGTCAATATGGTGTCACCCTTCATGTGACCATGTGTAGCCAACTTCTCTGATCAGCTTCATAATGGAGCCCCCCCCATCAAAACAAAGATCAGAGTGGAGAGCAGAAAAGCTCAGGTGGAGGAGGCAGCATAAGAACAGATGAGAGTCTAGCACAGGCGAATGTAATAATATTATATTATTATATATTATATTATATGTAATTATATTATTTAAATCGCTTTCCTTACAGTTTGATTTGCTACAGATCACATAATTTCCCTATGATAACACTGAATGGCAGAGTGCAGGGGCAGAAGCATTGTCATAGGGAACCCTGAGAAATGTGGATTATGGCAACAGAAATCTCACCCAAAATTTCCACTGCTGATGAGTTTGGAAGTTTCATAGTCGGTCATATGCGGCTTTCTCGCCGGAACCAATGAATCCATCACGCTCTATAAAAGAATAAGAAATAATACTGATTTATTGAAGATGCAGGAAAAAAGTTACAGATGCAAAAACTTCTCCCCCCATATTATGTCCCAGATGATTTACACTGATATGATGTTGGGAGGATACAAACCGGACGCTGGGCAGACCTGGCGCTAGCACCCTGCACACCCAGGCAAGTGCCGGGGCCCTGAGTAGGCGGGCCTTGCTCCCCCCCCCCCTCAATGCTTGCCCAGGACCACGGCCGGCACAATACTTACCTCTCCACAGCTGGTGAGCAGTGAGGTGAGCATTTGATTTTTTTTTTTATGTATGGAGGTATGGGGCATTATATGGGGGGAGAAGTGACATCCTGCATGGGGCATTATATGGGGGGGAGGTAGGGACATCCTGCGTGGGGTATTATATGGGGGGGAGAAGTGACATCCTGCAATGGGCATTATATGGGGGGGAGTGACATCCTGCATGGGGCATTATATGGGGTGAGAGGTGACATCCTACATGAGGCATTATATGGGGGGGACATCCTGCATGGGGCATTATATAGGGGGGTGACATCCTGCATGGGGTATTATATGAGGGGGAGAAGTGACATCCTGCATGGGTCATTATATGGGGGGGGGGAGTGACATCCAGCATAGGGCTTTATATGGGGTGAGAGGTGACATTCTGCATGGGGCATTATATGGGGGGTGACATCCTGCATGGGGCATTATATGGGGGGAGTGACATCCTGCATGGGGTATTATATGGGGGGAGAAGTGACATCCTGCATGGGGCATTATATGGGGTGAGAGGTGACATCCTGCATGGGCCAATATATGGGGTGAGAGGTGACATCCTACATGGGGCATTATATGGGGGGGTGACATCCTGCATGGGGCATTATATGGGGGGTGACATCCTGTATGGGTCATTATGTGAGGTGGGACATCCTGCATGGAGCATTATGTGGGGGGGGGACATCCTGCATGGGAAATTATATGGGGGGTGACATCCTGCATGGGGCATTATGTGGGGGGGATATCCTGCATGGGGCATTATGTGTGGGGGACATCCTGCATGGGGCATTATGTGGGGTGGGACATCCTGCATGGGGCATTATGTGGAGGGTGACATCCTGCATGGGCCATTATGTGGGGGGGCACAGCCTGCATGGGGCATTATGTGGGGGGCACAGCCTGCATGGGGCATTATGTGGGAGGGACATTCTGCATGGGGAATTATATGGGGGGTGACATCCTGCATGGGCCATTATGTGGGAGGGGGACATCCTGCAAGGGGCATTATGTGGGGGGGGCACAGCCTGCATGGGGCATTATGTGGGGGGTCAAAGCCTGCATGGGGCATTATGTGAGGGTCACAGCCTGCATGGAGCATTATGTGGGGGGTCAAAGCCTGCATGGGGCATTATGTGGGGGGCACAGCCTGCATGGGGCATTATGTGTGGGGTCACAGCCTGCATGGGGCATTATATGGGGGCACAGCCTGCGTGGAGCATTTTATGGGGTCCATTATTCTATATGGAGCAATATATGGAGCTCATAATACGGTATAGAGGACTATGTGGTGCCATTATACTGTGTGGAGGACATTACTGTCCGGTCTGCACTGTGAGCTGTGAGGATTCGCCGCTTTCTGAGTTATTGTGGAATTTACAATAGATATCGCTCATGTAATGTAAGAAGTGAAATCTTCGGCCTTGTACTATATATATATATATATATATTTATCTGCGGTATCTGTGCATCATGAATCGTGGTATGTGTTAAAGGGGCCACTGAGACTCTTTCGCCCAGGGCCCACGAAATCCTGGAGCCGCCCTGCAACGGTCATCATACATTACTATAACATTCTGGATAATGTGGGAGATCACACAGAGGAGGACTTACAGGTAATCTGTCACCAGGTGTTTGCTATGTATTCTGAAAGCACCATGATGTAGGGGCAGAGACCCTGATTCCAGTGATGTGTTACTTACTAGGCTGTGTGTGGCTGTTTCAATAAAATCAGTAGATTATCACTAGAAGACTATCTGTCTAGCCAGGTAGTCCTATTGCTCTGTACCCCTGCCTCCACCACTGATTAGCAGCTTTCTGCCTATGCACAGTGTACACAGAAAGCTGCCAATCAATGGTGTGGGCGGGGTTATACAAGACTCAGCATTCAGAGCTCTGCAGCAGAAAAAAATAGTGATTTTATCACAACTGCTCCACCGAGTAAAGTAATCAACACATGGAATCAGGGTCTCTGTCCCTGCATCATGCTTCTCTCAGACCAAATAGCATAAACCTGGTGACAGATTCCCTGTAATTCACATGTAATTAACACCATAGGGTCATCTACACTTAGAATAGAGACGTACCATGGTTGTATGGGGGATAATACTGGACGAGTCATTCACACCCCATGATCTGATGACACACACGCATCCCCCTCTATGATACTTACGGATTCTTGGATCTCCGGGATCTCACTAATTCCATTGTTAGGATTCGACAGCTCAGTTGTTTCTAAAATAATGATGAAGAAATGAAATGTATTAGAGGATATTATTCCTACATAGATAATACAGCAATAAAACGGAGAAATGACAAGATGTCTGTAAATGGGATTAATACTCGTTATATGGGGATTCTAAATATGAGAATATACGGGGAATCCATAGATAAATGTAATGTAAATGATGGAGGAACCCCTTCATAAATAACAAAAGACTGACCATCACTTCCGAAAAGAAAATGGGTGTGAACAGGTGCATACTAAGAGTAGCCATCCAAATACATAACTAACAAAGTTGCACTCTGTAACGCTATAGCATGTAAACATGAAATAAATGAAATTTGAATTGCATTACTGCTGTATAAAATAGGATAAAAGGAAGATACTTAGCGCATAATTTGGCCAATTCATGCATGGCCAGCAGCCACGGCAAGGCGACCTTCTTTTTCTGGGTGCATGCCAAGTAGCCACGGCAAGGTGACCTTTTTTTTTGCTGGGTGCACGCCCAGCAGTCACGGCAAGACGACCTTCTTTTGCTGGGTGCATGCCCAGGAGTCACGACAAGGCGACCTTCTTTTGCTGGGTGCATGCCCAGCAGTCACGACAAGGCGACCTTGTTTTGCTGGGTGCATGCCTAGCAGCCACGGCAAGGCGACCTTCTTTTGCTCGATGCATGCCCAGCAGTCACGGCAAGGCGACCTTTTTTGCTGGGAACCTATCTCCACCCATCAGCCCGGGGTGGTTTTAATTACAACAGGATCCTACCTACCCATATAAATGTAGGCTTCAGCCTAGGAGAGGATTCACATTAGGAGAGGATTCCAACAAAAAGATCGCCTTGTCATTGGCTGCTGGGCATTCATGAATTGGCCAAATTATGTGCTCAGTATCTTAGTTTTTTCCCATTTTCTAGAGCAGTAATGCAATTTAAATTTAATTTATTTCATGTTACTTGCTATAGCACTGCAGAATGGACCCTCCAGCACATGAATGAGGAAGCCCCCACCCACGCTGCACATATGAGTGATGGTAAGAGAGCTGAAACATAGGAGAGATTTGCAAATTAGCCTGGAAGTGCACTGGGGGCGTGTCACTGCACTTGGATTTCTTCTTTCACGCCCCCAGTGCACTTCCATTCTAATTTGAATATGGTGTCTACTTTACATTTCTCCTGACTGGCACATTGGATTTCTACAAACAATTATTATTAGGGGACAATGGCCTATACCGTCACACCACTACTTCTATATGTAACAATGTGCTGCCAGGTTCCCATTACACAGAGTAGAGAGTAAATCTAACATTATCCTCCGTCCTCTGTAATATCTGGACATTCCTTGTAGAAGGTCGGGTGATCGCTCACCTGTAATCAGATCGCTGTTCAGCTCCGGCTGACTCCTATTAGGGTCAGGGATTTTCGGGGTCACATTTTGCCCATATTTGGCGTCGCCTCCTGTTGTTTCCTGATAGATATAATATATATAATTACTATGTGGAAGATTTCACTAAATCACCAAATACATAAATCATGAAGGACTAAACCAACATTTACAGATGCACCAATTGTAACGATACAAATCCCGCGCCATCTTCAGACCTTTTCTCAGAAAGTCTCCTCAGATACGGTGGATTAAGATACGTCTATTAATATTGATCCTTACCGGGCGTTCCAATGAGCGTTCTAGTATAGACAGGACTTTTTCGGCCAGTTCTTTAAAGATAGCCAAATCTTCAGTCTGAGATCTTTCTTCAGCCTATAAAGAAGGAAAAATGGAAAGGAGAATTTTGAGATGAGAGCGATCAGAATGGAGGCGGAAATTGTATGTGACATCGGTTCTCTGTCTGCAGATACAATGACTACATACTGTATTTGGGGACTCGTTGTGTTTTACCGTATTTTATGGACTATAAGATCCTTTTTTTCCAAAATTTTTGACCTCCCTTCTAACACTCTCGCACCCCTCCAATCTATCCTAAACTCTGCTGTCTGACTAATCCACCTGTCCCCCCGCTATTCCCTGGCTTTTCCCCTCGCTCCGCCAATCCCTTCACTGGCTCCACATTACCCAGAGACTCCAGTTCAAGACCCTAACCTTGGCATGCAAAGCCACCCACAACCTGTCTCCTCCATATATCTGTGACCTAGTCTCCGTACTTACCTGCACGCAACCTCCGATCCTCACAAGATCTTCTTCTCTACTCCCCTCTTATCTCCTCTTCCCACAATCGCATACAAGATTTCTCCCGTGCATCCCCCCTACTCTGGAACTCACCACCCCAGCATATCAGACAGATTATTAATAATAATAATTGTCTGAATGTAGCTTACCAGGGGGGTGGCTGTGGTGGAGTGAGGTCACAGGAAGTAGGGTCACTGCTGCAGGAAGCCAGCAGTAGAAGTGGGGCGCTCCTGCGGGCCAGCGGGGTGTCCAGGAGGTGCGAGGCTGCGGGCCCTGGGCTTCAAGGAAATGTTAGCGGTGATTTAGGAGGGGAGTCCCCGCTCTGCCCATTGAATTTCTGGCGGTGGGCTTCAGGCAAATGGCCGCTGGAGGCAGTGCATGTGCAGATTTAGATCTCGGCTCAATGAGGAGCTGAGATCTCAAACTGCGTATTGGCCATCTCCAGCAGCCTACTTCTTGAAGCCCACTGCAGAGAAATCAATAAGCAGAGCAGGGCCTCCCCTCCTGAATTACCGCTAACATTTCCTTGAAGCCCAGGGCCCGCAGCCTCGTACCTTCTGGACACCCTGCTCCTCCCAGCTTGGAGCCCGCAGCAGCGCCCCACTCCTACTGCCGACTTCCTGCAGCAGCGACTCTGCCTCCTGTGACCTCGCTCCACTGCCACCACCCCCCCTCAGTAAGCAACCGAAAATTCGGACTATAAGACAGACCCCCATTTTATTATAATAAATGTTTTTCCTATTTACCTCCCAAAAAATTTTGGTGCGTCTTATGGTCTGCAAAATACGATATATTAGAAGAAAAAGCTTCTATCCCTCCATTATTATCTGTTAATATTGAGATGTTCTGTGCAGAGTGTCCGCCACTTACCTGGTGTAGTAATGTCCTGATGTTCTGAAGTAAATCCGTCAGATAGTCTGACGTTAGACGACGTTGTCGGTGTTTGGTCAGGCAATCCTTTACTAGCTCCATCACCAGCCGGTGAGTGAAGCTGAGGACGCCATCGGGTGGTAGAAGCACACTGTTAGGACGATTGATCATAAGGATCATCAATAGTGCTTTTACCTGAGGAATGTCCAAAACAATTCCAGCCATAGTGAAAAACTGCAAGTGCTATCAGTCACTATAGAGCCAAGAAAGGCACGGGTGAGCCTATGTGCATTGCATATATAGCGACTGTGAGCAGTGATGTCACCATCACCTGTGATGTCATCACGGAATCTTGTGATAGAATCTTCACGGAGCAGCTCTGCGCAAATAGAATGCGGCCTGGTAATATTTAATGTGAAAACACCATACAATTAACTACCCATGTTATCATGGCCGTTCTATTTTATATCCAATTAGAACACAACCAGGATAAAGGTGTGTTCACAAGTTGGATTTTGGCAGTATTTTTTTTCTACCTCAAAAATCAAAGGAGGCAGGAAAAACGCTGCTTAAAATTCAGGTGTTTTTACTTGTGTTTTTTTTTCCATTCATTTGAATGGGTGAAAAATGCTGCAAAACCTCTGAAAGACTTGACAAGCTGCAGATTTGAAAAAAATGCAAAAAAAACAGCATGTGAATGAGATTTCAGAAATGTCATTCACTAAGATGGTGCTGTAAAACACAGCATTTATTGCTGCAGAAGAAAAAACAGTGAATACACCCTAAAGATATCCTCAGTCATATTATGGGAAATATTGTATATTTCGCATTTATTATCTCACGTGTTTTTCTTCACCATAGAACTTTTAAGGCTGTGTGCCCACTATGCGTTTTTTAGGCGTTTCTGCAGCGTAACTTTCGCTGCGGAAACACTTAAAAAACGCTTGGTGATAGGTCTGCAATGGTCCCCAATGATAATCCGCATGTGCTGTGCACATGCCGCGGAGATTTCCGCTGCGGATTATCATTGCGGAAAAATCCGCAGCACGTCCTTTA